>NC_134895.1:38296357-38298857 GCF_041734735.1 Babylonia areolata | reverse complement strand
TAGTAGTAGTAGCTGTAGAAGTAGCAGCAGCAGCAGCAGCAGCAACAGTTTCAGTTACAGCAACAGTAGTAGTAGTAGTAGAAGAAGTAGTTTTATCAACATCATTGACGGGCGCAATAGCCGAATGGTTAAAGCGTTGGACTTTCAGTCTGAGGGTCCCGGGTTCGAATCACGGTGACGGCGCCTGGTGGGTAAAGGGTGGAGATTTTTACGATCTCCCAGGTCAACGTATGTGCAGACCTGCTAGTGCCTGAACCCCGTTCGTGTGTATATGCAAGCAGAAGATCAAATACGCACGTCAAAGATCCTGTAATCCATGTCAGCGTTCGGTGGGTTATGGAAACAAGAACATACCCAGTATGCACACCCCCGAAAACGGAGTATGGCTGCCTACATGGCGGGGGTAAAAACGGTCATACACGTAAAAGCCCACTCGTGTGCATACGAGTGAACGCAGAAGAAGAAGAAGAAGAAGAACATCATCATTTACATTATCATATGTGGCAATCATATAGCATATAATTTTTGACTGTCATGTGATGGAGCCTCCCGTACCTGCACGAAACTGTGTCGATCCCAAAGTGACTGAGAACGTTGACGTTTTTGACTTTTTTGCATTCATTGTCGGCGGTTTCGCACGTTAGATTAACGACTTTATTCCTCCTCCTCCTCCTCCTCCTATCGCTGTGCCCCAGACTGGGTCAGAGTATAGGGTGTGTCACCCGTGGCGCTACATCCTGGGATGTCGAGGAGTGATGGGCATGTGTTGGCTGTTATTATCTTCATTTGCAGCAGCAGCAGTCGTAGTAGCAGCAGTCGTAGCAGCAGTGGTAGTAGCAACAGCAACAGCAGTAGTAGTGGCAGCAGTAGTAGTAGCAGTAGCAGCAGCAGCAGCAGCAACAGCAGTAGTAGTAGCAGCAGCAGTAGTAGTAGCATCATCAGCAACAGCACCAGTAGTAGTAGCAGTCGTAGCAGCAGTAGCAGCAGCAACAGCAATAGTAGTAGCAGTCGTAGCAGCAGTAGCAGTAGTAGTATAGCAGCAGCAGTAGTAGCAGAATCAGCAGCAGCAGCAGCAGCAGCAGCAGCAGTAGTAGTAGTAGTAGTAGTAGTAGTAGTACTAATATTGTTATTAGCAGTAGCAGCAGTAGTATCAACATCAGCATCAACCTCAACATTATCATTACTCTTATCACCATCTCTCACTCTGTCTGTGTATGTGCCCCAGGTTGGGCCAGAGCATGGGGCGTCACCCTTGGTGTTACATCATGGGATGTCATGGAGTGTTAGCTCTGTGTCGGCTGTTTTTATCATCATCATCATCAGCAGCAGCAGCAGCAGCAGCAGCAGCAGGAGTAGCATCATCATCATCATCACCATGATCAGCAGTAGTAGTATTAACAGCAGCAGTATTATTATTATTATTATTATTATAAGTATTAGCAGTAGTAGTATCAACATCAACCTCAACCTCAACCTAAGCCTCAACATTATCATCAGTGGGTTGCAGTCAGAGCACAGGCTGTTTCATGATCATTAGCAGCAGCAACCCTCAGTAGTATCAACACCAACCTCAACCTCAACATTATCGTGACCGCTGTCACAGTCTCTCTGTGTGTTCCCTTGACTGGACCAGGGCACGTAGGGCGTCACCTGTGGTGCTGCATCCTAGGATGTCATGGAGTGTTGGGGTCTGTGTTGTGGCTGTTAGTCATTATCATCATCATCATCAGCAGCAGCAGCAGCAGTAGTTGTAGTTGTTGTTTTACCAACACGATCATTGTCATCAATATCACCACTGTCACTTGTTGTGCCCTGTTGCTCTGTAAGTCATTTCCTTCAGTAATGTGACAATTAAGCATATATATATATATATATGATATATAATTTTTGACTGTGATTTGATGAAGCCTTTCTTACCCGCACGAAAAAGTGTGTCGATCACAGAGTGACTGAGAACTTTGACCACAATGTTATTGACTTTTTGTCATTCATTGTCAGTTGTTTCGCAAAGTTAGATAAACGACTTTATTCCTCCTCCTCCTCCTCCTCCTCCTCCTCCTCCTATCGCTGTGCCACAGTTTGGGTCAGAGCATAGGGCGTCACCCGTGGCGCTACATCCTGGGCTGCCTGGTGGCGGTGGCGCTGTGCGGGCTAGGCCTGCTCCGCTTCACGGAGGTGACGGACCCGGACAAGCTGTGGGTGCCGGACGACGCCGAGATCCTCAAGGAGAAGGCCTGGATCGAGGAGAACTTCGACTCCACGACCCGCGTGGGCTTCCTCCTGGCCGAGCACCCCAGCGGCATCCTGACCCCCACCGGCCTGGCTGCCGTGAGTGATTGATGAGGTGTTGTGGTGGGTGGGGTGGGTGGTGGGGGTGTAGTGGTGGGTGGGGGGGACGGGGGTTCTGTGTAGCTTTCTTGTTGTTCCTTCTCCTCCTCCTTCTTCTTCTTCTTCTTCCCCTCCTCCTCCTTCTCCTTCTTCTTCTTCTTCTTCTTCTTCT
>NC_134895.1:38291357-38293857 GCF_041734735.1 Babylonia areolata | reverse complement strand
ATATGGGTGCGCGCACGCGCGCGCGCGTGTGTGTGTATGTGTGTGTGCCTATGTATACATATCAATAAGCATGCATCTGTCTCTCTGCGTATGCATTCGTGTGACACAACATTTTTGCGCATGGCTGTGTGTGCGTGCGTGCGTGCGCGTATGCATGTATGTGAGCTTGTGTGCATGAGTGTGTACGTGTGTCTGTGCATGTGTGATTGCGTTTAATTAATTTTCATAAACCATTTTGCAATTTTCTGTTGCAGTTTTAATTCTTATGGACCATTTTGTAATTTTTCTGTAGCAGTTTTAATCCTCATAAACCATTTTGTAACTTTCTGTTGCAGTTTTAATGTTTTAATTCTCATAAACCAGTTTGTAATTTTGTTGCAGTATCTAATTCTCATAAACCATTTTGTGTATTTTCTGTTGCAGTTTTAACTCTCAAAAAACCATTTTGTTACTTTCTATTGCAGTTTTAATTCTCATAAACCATTTTTTTTTTGTAATTTTCTATTGGAGTTTTAATTCTTATAAACCATTTTTTTGTAATTTTCTGTTGCAGTTTTAATTATCAAAAACCATTTTGTAATTTTGTTGCAGTTTAAATTTTCATAAACCATTTTTTTGTAATTTTCTGTTGCAGTTTTAATTCTCATGAACC
Organism: Babylonia areolata; assembly: GCF_041734735.1. NCBI lineage: Eukaryota > Metazoa > Mollusca > Gastropoda > Neogastropoda > Buccinidae > Babylonia > Babylonia areolata. The sequence goes on along the minus strand of NC_134895.1, from coordinate 38,293,205 downwards.
ATTTTATTTTATTTTATTTTTTTATATATATAAATTTCTGTTGCAGTTTTAATTTTCATGAACCATTTTTTTGTAATTTTCTGTTGCAGTTGCTAGACATGTATCAGGAGATCATCAGCAAGAACACCTCGTCAGGAACCAACGTCGTGGACGTTTGTGTCAAGTAAGTTGTGTGTGTGTGTGTGTGTGTGTGTTACAATATGTGTGGGTGTGCTTTTGTGAGTGTGTGTGTGTGTGTGTGTGTGCCTGAGGAGGCAGTAGGGCGGAAACACGGGTAGGAAAGCCAAAGGGGGCGTAACAGGACAGGGGAACGAACTCTTATCTCGAAAGGTGTCAAAGGTGGTAGGGTTCACAGGGACAATTATCTGGGACAGTGCAGGGGAAGGGCAGAGAGAGACGGACGGACGAAAAGGTGAAGATCAGCGGCAGTGTCTAGGACTGACTGAGAATCAGTTTGAACTATTTCCAACACCCGTACAGTGTTTGTGTACTGCGTTGGAAGATAAACGTTCTCGCATACACTCCATCTATGCGTATTATATAATTCGTCTTTTTAAAAAAAATTTTTTTTTTTAAGGTCGTGGTTTGGGAAGAGGGGGCGCTATCCGGTAGTATATTCACTGATTCACTGACAAAGCAAAAAAAGGCAAAATCAGTTAGCCAGGATGAATCACAGCCAGCTTTTGGGATTTTCGAGATGCTCCCCTCTGGTCGACGGTACAGAAGAATAAGGACGAAAACCAATCGCTTCGCCAATAGTTTTTCCCCGAAAGCAGTCAATGCCCTGTCTCTCGAACAAACGCAGTATGATAACTAGAATTGTGCAATTAACAACCATCTACCTGAAGATCTAGTCATCAGCCCCATCCACATGTAATATGCGGCTTCTGTTCAAACGTGTGTGTGTGTGTGTGTGTGTGTGTGTGCAGTGCGTGCATGTGTGAGTATGCACAAGTTTTTTTTTTTTTATTTTTTTTTATTGATATGCACTTGTATGTATCCTAATTTCTACTGTATCTGTGTCTGTGTAGGATTTTCGATTTATGTTCGTACCTTGTTATGTACTATCCCCCCCCCCCCCGCACCCCCCCAATATCCCTTGTGACCCCGGTACTCTTGGTGATAAAGACATATTGTATTCTGTTCTATTCTATTCTATTCTATAAGTTAAGAAATAAACAAGAGAAACCCCACAGAACCAGCAAGAATAACGCGAGTGATTTTTAAAAATTTTTTTTAGACAATACTTTCAGCTGTAGTCAGAAAACTGATTATCAACACCATAAAAACAGGTAGGTTTAACCCTGCAATGCAACCCAAAGACCACTAGTGAGTGTGACTGTTGGTACATGTGGGTTGGTTCCAGAGCCGGTTCCAACTGTCTGATTCAGAGCATTCTGGAGCTGTGGTCATACGATGATGCCACCATCCGCTCTCTGACGCAAGTCCAGATTCAGACCGACATCAACAACATCACCACCAGGTTTGTCTTTCTTTGATTTTCTATTTTGTCTGCCTATCTATCAGATATCTATCTATCTTTTTTTTTTTTTACGCTTACAGTTGACTTCATCAAGTTTTTGCGCCTTATAAAATTATTATTATTAGTAGTAGTTCTTTTTTTTTTTTATGTATTTATCTATTATTTATTTCTTTATTTACTTATTTTTTAAATTTTATTCATTTATTTATTGTTTGTTTGTTTTGTTATTTAATTAATTAATTAATTAATTAATTATTTTTTTCTCAATGCCTGACTAAGCGCACTGAGTTACGCTGCTAGTCAGGCATCTGCTTGGCAGATGTGGTGTAGCATACATGGATTTGTCCGAAACGCAGTGACGCCTC
>NC_134895.1:38226357-38283857 GCF_041734735.1 Babylonia areolata | reverse complement strand
TACCTTGTAAACTTTGCAAAAATAGTCAACCGAAAATGTTCAAAATCCTTTCGTCGTCAAAACAGCGATTTACACGACGAAATTTTAGCCTTTCGGTGACCTGGAGAAAAAAGGAAATGGAGACGCGCATGCGTACGCGGGTTGTCGCTAAGAATAACCGGGGAGTCCTGACGAAAATCCGACGAAAGTGGGCATGTACACCCTCCCTTATGCTGGATGCCTTGTTGTGAATGAATGATACGGATACTTATCTAGAGGCTGTCACTTAGACCCACCCCTCTCTCACACACAGGTCCTGCCGTCACTACTACTACTACTGCTACTACTACTACCTCAAAATGTCACTCAGACCCACCCACCCCCCCTCTCTCACACACAGGTCCTGCCGTCACTGCTGCTGCTACTACTACTATGACTACTACTACTACTGCTACCTCAAAATGTCACTCAAACCCACCCCCCTCTCTCACACACGGGTCCTGCCGTCGCTGCTGCAGTTTCTGCTACTACTACTACTACTACTACTGCTACCTCAAAATGTCACTCAGACCCACCCCCCTCTCTCTCACACACAGGTCCTGCCGTCACTGCTACTCCTACTACTACTACTACTACTACTACTACTACTACTACTACCTCAAAATGTCACTCAGACCCAACCCCCTCTCTCTCACACACAGGTCCTGCCGTCACTGCTACTACTACTACTACTACTGCCACTACTACTACCTCAAAATGTCACTTACACCCACACCTCTCTCACACACAGGTCCTGCAGTCACTGCTGCTGCTACTACTACTACTACTACTGCCACTACTACTACCTCAAAATGTCACTTACACCCACACCTCTCTCACACACAGGTCCTGCAGTCACTGCTGCTGCTACTACTACTACTACTACCTCAAAATGTCACTTAGACCCACCCCTTCTCTCACACACAGGTCCTGCCGTCACTGCTGCTGCTGCTGCTGCTACTACTACTACTACTACCTCAAAATGTCACTTACACCCACCCCTTCTCTCACACACAGGTCCTGCAGTCACTGCTGCTGCTACTACTACTACTACTACCTCAAAATGTCACTTACACCCACCCCTTCTCTCACACACAGGTCCTGCAGTCACTGCTGCTGCTACTACTACTACTACTACCTCAAAATGTCACTTAGACCCACCCCCTTCTCTCACACACGGGTCCTGCCGTCGCTGCTGCTGCTGATGCTACTACTACTACTACTACTACTACTACTACTATTATATCAAAATGTCACTTAGACCCACCCCTCTCCCTCACACACAGGTCCTGCCGTCACTGCTACTACTACTACTACTACTATTATATCAAAATGTCACTTAGACCCACCCCTCTCTCACACACGGGTCCTGCCGTCGCTGCTGCAGCTACTACTACTACTACTACTACTACTACTATCACTATCTCAAAATGTCACTTAGACCCACCCCTCTCTCAGACACACAGATCCTGCCGTCACTGCTGCAGCTACTACTACTACTACTACGACGACGACTACTACTACCTCAAAATGTCACTCAGACACACCCCTCTCTCTCACACACGGGTCCTGCCATCACTGCTGCAGCTACTACTACTACTACTACTACTACTACTACTACTACTACTACTACTGTCACTATCTCAAAATGTCACTTAGACCCACCCCTCTCTCAGACACACAGATTCTGCCGTCACTGCTGCTGCTGCTACTACTACTACTACTACTACTATTATATCAAAATGTCACTTAGACCCACCCCTCTCTCACACACATGTCCTGCCGTCGCTGCTGCTACTACTACTACTACTACTACTATTACTACCTCAAAATGTCACTCAGACACACCCCCCTCTCTCTCACACAGGTCCTGCCGTCGCTGCTGCTGCTGCTTCTACTACTACTACCACTACTATTATATCAAAATGTCACTTAGACCCACCCCTCTCTCACACACAGGTCCTGCCGTCACTGCTGCAGCTACTACTACTACTACTACTACTACTACTATTACTACCTCAAAATGTCACTCAGACCCACCCCTCTCTCTCACACACAGATCCTGCCGTCACTGCTGCTGCTGCTACTACTACTACTACTACTACTATTATATCAAAATGTCACTTAGACACACCCTTCTCTCACACACATGTCCTGCCGTCGCTGCTGCTACTACTACTACTGCTACTACTACTACTACTACCTCAAAATGTCACTCAGACACACCCCCTCTCTCTCACACAGGTCCTGCCGTCGCTGCTGCAGCTACTACTACTACTACTACTACTATCTCAAAATGTCACTTAGACCCACCCCTCTCTCACACACAGGTCCTGCCGTCACTGCTGCAGCTACTACTACTACTACTACTACTACTGTCACTATCTCAAAATGTCACTCAAACCCACCCCCCTCTCTCTCTCACACAGGTCCTGCCGTCACTGCGCTCCTTCTGTATCTACGCGGCCTTTGGCATCCTGGCGCTCTTCCTCCTGCAGGCCATCTTCTTCACGGCCTGCGTGGCGCTGGACCTGCGGCGACTGGAGGCGCGGCGCGACGCCTGCTGCGGCTGCTACCGCCACAAGGACACCTACAGCCCCAACGCCTGCAGTCAGAAGGAGCTCATCCCCATGTTCTTCCGCAGGGTGGTGGAGCCGGCCCTCGCCATGGTGCCCGTCAAGGTCAGCCCCCCCCGAGCACAGAGAGAAAATGAATGAATGAATGAATGAATCTTTATTCTCCAATGGTGAAGACATTAGCATTTTTGGCCGACTTAAACATCTGTCGTTTGATCTAAGATACACAAACACATAGGCATAAAAATGTTGCTATACTTAATACATGTATAATGTACAAGTATAGCACAGCGTCAAACTGAGAGACACAACATCGCTCACATCTGTACGAAACGGAAGCGAGTAACACACACACACACACACACACACAAGCACACGGGGTTGGTACGTCGCAGAGTCTCTACTTCCCTGATGACGGGGCGGACGGGGCCATCTACTGTGGTAAGGGGACCCTGCTCTGTGTGTGTGTGTGTGTGTTGGGGGTGTGGGGGTATGGATGTGTGATGGTTTTGTGTGTGTGTGTGTGTGAGGGGTGGCTGAGGGGTGGGTGGTGGTGGTGGTGGGTGTATGTGTGTGGGAGAGAGAGAGAGGAGGGAAGGTTGGGGTTTGGAGCCATGGTTTTTGTTGTTTGTGTGTTGTTTTGTTTTGTTTTGTATGTGTAGAGGGTTCAAGCGCTCGGCGAATGAATTATCTAGAGATTGAATATAAGCTTACAACTGTGCCAACGAGGTGGACGTAAGCTTACAGATGACACAACACGATTGATATCAGCTCACAGCCGGGCCTACAAGATTGACATAAGCTTAGAGATGGACCAACAGCAAAGTGAGATGCGGTGTGATCATTGGTTTCTGTGCTGCAGTTGGAAGTCACGAACACCTTAGTCCTTTTGTGAAGGAGTATAAGGCAAAACTGCTGCTCAGGTTCACCAGTGCTGCAGCCTTGGGGGTTTATTGGCTTTTGGGCACCATTCCAGCGCCGACTGTCCTCAACTCTCTCCGTACGAACAGCACACTGGGGCCACAATGACAGCGTTTCACAGCTGCTGGCATCATTGATTAACATATTGCAAGCGTAAGATTCTCACGCTGAAGAACTGGACAGAGGGCAAAGAATACCGCGGTTCTAACGACAAAAGCTTAGCAGACTGGGCTGTTTCCACCCACCCACAGGACAGACGATGTCTCTGAGGAGGTAAAGAAAGGAAGAAAACCCTCTTTGGCCGTGAGAGTGGGGGATGTCACTTGGGCAAGACGCTCTCCAGTATAATCAAATTCTGCCCCATGAGAGGGCGCGATCTCAGAATCACGGTGTGAGTGTGCGTGCTAGCTGTCTGGGTCAATAGTCGAGCCCAGATAGTCAGGGACAGCAGTTTGCCTGCTCTTTTGTTCTGATGGTCACGGTTGGATTTTCCATTATGGCGCCATGTCTCTGTGCTAAACGGAAGGAAATTGCAAGCGAGGGAGAGGCGCAGATACCAACACATACACACACACACACAAATACACGGATGCGCGCACACACACATACGCACATATACATTTACATACCTACACACACGCGCGCGCGCGCGCGCACACACACACACACACACACACAAATACACGGGTGCACGCACACACACATACGGACATATACATTTATACCCACACACACGCACACACACACGCACACACACACACACACACGTTTAGATAGATATATATATATTTCTTTTTAGTGTGTTTGTGTGTGTGTGCAATATGTCGACACACCCACCCTCACACACACACACACACACACACACACACACAGACACGAACACATCATAATTTATTAATTTTTGTTTGCATTTAATTTTTAGATCGTGGTGCTGCTGTCGACCTTGACCCTGTTCGGGGTCAACGTGTGGGGCTTTGTGGAGCTGGAGCAGTACTTTGACCGCAACTGGTTCTTCCCTACCGACAGCTACGCCTTCCAGTTCTCGAAGGCACGGAGTCTCTACTTCCCCGATGACGGGGCGGATGGGGCCATCTACTGTGGTGAGGGGACCCTGCTTTCTGTGTGTGGCCGTGTGTGTGTGTGTGGGGGGGGGGTTGTGAAGTGTGTGTGTGTGTGGGTGGGGTGGGGGGAGGGGGTGGTGGTGGTGGTGGGGGTATGTGTGTGGGGGAGGGTGGGGGAGCATGGGGGGTGGTATGTAACAGAGTCTCTACTTCCCTGATGACGGGGACGGCGGATGGGGCTAAATACTGTGGTGAGGGGACTCTGCTCTGTGTGTGGTCGTGTGTGTGTGTGGTTTTGAGATGTGTGTGTGTGTGTGTGGGAGGGGGATGGCTGAGGGGTGGGTGGTGGTGGTGGGTGTATGTGTGTGGTGGAGGGGGGGGGGGGGCGAGCATGGGGGGGTGGGTATGTCGCAGAGTCTCTACTTCCCTGATGACGGGAACGGCGGACGGGGCCATCTACTGTGGTGATGGGACCCAGCTTGCTCTGTATGTGGCCGTGTGTGTGTGGGGTTGTGAAGTGTGTGTGTGTGTGTGTGTGTGGGAGGGGGATGGCTGAGGGGTGGGTGGTGGTAGTGGTGGGTGTATGTGCGTGGGGGAGGGTGGTATGTCGCAGAGTCTCTACTTCCCTGATGACGGGAACGGCAGACGGGGCCACCTACTGTGGTAAGGGGACCCTGCTCTGTGTGTGGCTGTGTGTGTGTGGGGTTTTGAGATGTGTGTGTGTGTGTGTGTGTGTGTGTGGGAAGGGAGTGGCTGAGGGGTGGGTGGTGGTGGTGGTGGGTGTATGTGTGTGGGGGAGAGCATCGGGGGGGGTGGTATGTCATAGAGTGTCTACTTCCCTGATGACGGGAACGGCGGACGGGGCCATCTACTGTGGTCAGGGGACCCAGCTTGCTCTGTATGTGGCCGTGTGTGTGTGGGGTTGTGAAGTGTGTGTGTGTGTGTGTGTGTGTGGGAGGGGGATGGCTGAGGGGTGGTGGTGGTGGTTGTGGGTGTATGTGTGTGGTGGAGAGGGGGCATGGGGGTGGTGAGTCTCCAGTTCCCCGATGACGGGGCTGACGGGGTCATCTACTGTGGTAAGGGGGTGGTGGTGGTGGGTGTATGTGTGTGGGGGAGGGGGGGAGCATTGGGGGGTGCTGTGTCGCAAAGTGTCTGCTTCCCCGATGACGATGACGGGGATGGCGGATAGGGCCATCTACTGTGGTAAGGGGACCCTGCTTGCTCTGTGTGTGGCCGTGTGTGTTGGGGGGTTGTGAATGTGTGTGTGTGTGTGTGTGTGTGGGAGGGGGATGGCTGAGGGGTGGCTGGTGGTAGTGGTGGTGGGTGTATGAGTGTGGGAGAGGGAAGGGGCATAGGGGTGGTGAGTCTCTAGTTCCCCGATGACGGGGCTGACGGGGCCATCTACTGTGGTAAGGGGACCCTGCTCTCTGTGTGTGTGGCCGTGTGTGTGGGGGGTTGTGATGTGTGTGTGTGTGTGTGTGTGTGGGAAGGGACTGGCTGAGGGGTGGGTGGTGGTGGTGGTGGGTGTATGTGTTTGGTGGAGGGGGGGAGAGCATGGGGGGGTGGTATATCGCAAAGTGTCTACTTTCCCGATGACCGGGCTGACGGGGCCATCTACTGTGATGTGTGTGTGTGTGTGTGTGTGTGTGTGTGTGTGGGAAGGGAGTGGCTGAGGGGTGGGTGGTGGTAGTGGTGGTGGGTGTACGTGTGTGGGGGAGAGGGTTCGGGAGCATGGGGGGGTGGTGTGTCGCAAAGTGTCTGCTTCCCCGATGACGGGGATGGCGGATAGGGCCATCTACTGTGGTAAGGGGACCCTGCTCTGTCTCTGTGTGGCCGTGTGTGTGTGTGTGTGTGTGTGTTGGGGGTGTGGGGGTATGGATGTTTGATGGTTGTGTGTGTGTGTTGGGGAGGTGGGGGTATGGATGTGTGATGGTTCTGTGTGTTTGTGTGTGTGTGTTGGGGTGGGGTGTGGGTATGGATGTGTGATGGTTGTGTGTGTTCGTGTGTGTGTGTGTGTGAGTGTTGGGGTGGGGATGGGGTATGGATGTGTGATGGGTGTGTGTGTGTGTGTGTGTGTGTATGGGGTGGGGGGGGGTATGGTTGTGTGATGGTTGTGTGTTTGTGTGTGTGTGTGTGTTGGGGTGGGGGTATGGTTGTATGTATGTGTGTGTTGTGGGAGGGGTATGAATCTGTGATGGTTGTGTGTGTGCTTGTGTGTGTGTGTGTGTGTGTGTTTGGCGTATGGGGGTGGGGGTGTGCGTGTGTGTGTGTGTGTGGTGGTTTTGTGAATGGGTGTGGTGTGGTGTAGTATATGTGCGCGTCTGTGTGGGGCGGGGTAGTCATGGTTTTTTGTTTGTTTGGTTTGTGTGTGTGTGTGTGTGTGTGTGTGGCGTGGTTTAGTTTGTGTGTGTGTGTGGTGTATGCGTGTGTGCGTTGTAATGTATGTGTGTGTGTGTAGTGTGAAAGTGTTATTGTTTTTCCATTTTTTTGTAATCGTTTCTTTTCTTCTCTTTCTCCTCTTCTCCGCCGGGGCAGGCAACATCGACTACTTCGGCAGCCAGAGCAAGTTCGACAGCGTGTACTCCCAGTTCACCACCAGCCCCTACATCTACAACGGCACCACGGACAGCTGGTTCCAGTCCCTCACCACCTGGCTGGGCTCCACCACCGACACCTCCGTTCTGGCCATGGTGGATGCCAGTAAGATGATAGTGATGATGATGATGATGATGATGATGATGATGATATGTATGTATGAAGTGATTGCCTGGAGTTAACGCGTCCCAAGCTTGGGAAGCGAGAGAATCTGAGCACACTGGTTCGAATCCCGGCACAGTCTCTAGTATTTTCTACCCCTCCGCTAGACCTTGCGTGATGGTCTGGACGCTAGTCATTCGGATGAGATGATAAACCGAGGTCTCGTGTGGAGCTTGTTCTTAGCGCACGTGAAAGAACCCACGGCAACAAAAGGGGTTGTGCCTGGCAAAATTCTGTAGAAAAATCCATTTCGATAGGAAAACAAATAAAAAAAACAACACCCAAAACACTGCAGGTAGGAATAAAAAACACAAAAAATTGGTTGGCGCTCTGTGTAGTGAGGTGCTGCCCTTGGGGAGAGCAGCCCGAATTTCACACAGAGAAATCTGTTATGACAAAAAAAAAAGAGTAATACAATTTAGCGCCTACCCTCGATCGGTGACCAAGCTCTAAATAAGCGCTTTACAAAATCGGGGGGTCGTTTGCCAAACAGGGTGCCTGTGCTTCGTGGGTAGAGCCGCTTGATGGCTGCCATTAGGCGCTCATCATTCGTTTCGTGTGTCTTTCAGGCAGGGACTCATACACGTGAAGACAGACATGTAGCATTTAACGTGTATGACCTTTTTGTTTTATTTATTCACCTCGCCACGTAGGCAGGGTGGGTGGTGTTGGTTGGTGGGTGGGTGGGGGGTGAGGATAGCAGTGATGATGATGATGTTGATGACGATGATGATGTTGATGTTAATGTTGATGTTGTTGATGATGATGATGTTGATGTTGATGATGACAGTGGTATTTGTGGTGGTGGTTATGGATAACGATGACGATGTGAAGGGGTGATGATGACAGTGATGATGATGATAATGATAATGATGATGATGATGAGGTGGAGGATAACGGTAACGTTGGAAAGGGGTGACGATGAGAGTAATGATGGCGGGCGGTGGTGATGGTTAGATTGAGGATAACGATGACTGTTGGATGGAGTGATGATGATGATGATGATGATGCTTTTGCTGCTGCTGCTGCTGAAGCACTGAATGCAAGAAATCAGCTTACAACGTACAGTGTATTCAGTGTTACCGGTTTCGTTGCTGAAAGCATGTGCCGTACATTTGAAGACAGAGCACTCACTGCACAACAACAACATGAATTTTTTTTGTGTGCGCGCGTGTGCGTGTGCCTCTGTGTGTGCACGTGTGTTCTGTGTTTGTCTGTATGTCTGTGTGTGTGTGTGTGTGCGTGTGTGCGTGCGTGCGTATGTGTATCCTCAGACAAGTATCCCAACACGGAGGTGGACTTTGTCAACCTGACAGTGCAGCTGGTCAGACAGGAGCAGACACGTCTGGCCAGAAACCTCCTCTTCTCCCAGTCCTACGGGGAAGATATCACGGTGAATAGTGGTGGTGTGTGGGGTGGTGTGTGGTGGTGTGTGGTGTGGTGTGGTGTGGTGTGGTGTTAAGGTGTGTGGTCACTGGTTTGGTGTGTTGTGTAATGTGGTGTTGTGTATGTGTAATGTGGTGTGGTCTGTGATGTGATGTGGTGTTATATATATATATCTGGCCAGAAACATCCTCTTCTTCTAGCCGTCCTACAGGGAAAATATGGTGAAGAGGGAAAGAGAGAGAGAGACATCATTTTATGGCGAAAATATGATTTTGCTTCAGCGTGCGTGTGTGCAAATGTATGTATGCTCGTTTTTAATCTCTTCATTTTCCTCGGAACGTCTCCCAGGGGATGATTTTAATGAAAAGCTTCAACATGATGATGATGATGTGTGTGTGTGTTGTTTGTGTGTGTGTGTGTGTGTGTGTGTGTGTGTGTGTGTCTCAGAAATCAGGAGGCAAGATAACGCTGGCTGTTAGTGCTGCAGCTTTTGAGGGCTAGTTGGCCTTTGGGGAACCATCCCAATGCCGACAGTCCTAAAACCCTCATGGCTGCATGAGAGAGAGTGGGGGGGTGGGGGGGAGGGGTGTAACTTGGGCAAGACACAGCAGGTGCCAGTTGCATTGCTTAGTTCTAACTTTTTTTGACAGTTACACGTGACCAAATGCCTACAGTGTACGGAACTACGCCACTGGTCAGTTCCATACGACACACAGTCAGTAGCGGGTTACGACCATACTAGGCTCTTCCGTCCGAGCAATGCAACTGGCTCCTAAGACAGCAGATGCCTTCTCTGCTGTTCTGGTGGTCAACTTCGGACACGACTGACTTGTGCATATGATAATAATATATAATATATATGTATGTATGTACGCGTGCGTGCGTGTGTGTGTGTGTGTGTGTGTGTGTGTGTGTGTGCGTGCGCGCGTGCGAGTGCAGGCCTCCAAGATCCCCTACCAGCACACGGTGATGAAGAGCACGTCTGACCAGGTGGAGGCCCTGGACGCTACCCGTGACATGGTGCAGGGCGCAGGCTTCTCCCTGTCCCAGTGCTTCCCCTACTCCAGGGAGTACCTCACCTGGGAGACCAACAAGGTGGGGGTGTGCAGGGGCAGGCCGCCGAGCGGTTTGTGTGTGTGGGGGGGTGTTGTTCGGTGTGGTGTGGGGTTTGGGGGTTTGGGGTGGGGGGGTGTTTCGGGGGGCTTGGGGGAGTGGGGTGTGTGTGGGGGGGGAGTGGGGTGTTGTGCGGTGTGTGTGTGTGGGTGGGTGGGTGGGGTTTGCGGTTGGGGTGAGGGAGTGTTTTGGGGGCTTGGGGAGTGGGTTGTGTGGGGGGATGGGAGTGTGTGGGTGTGGGCGCTTGGGGTATGGAGGTTGAGTGTGCATGTGTGTGTGTGTGTGTGTGTGTGTATGTGTGTGTGTGTGTGAGGGTGGACGTGGGTGAGTGGGTCGGTGGGGGTACGGAAGTTGAGTGTGCACGTGTGTGTGTGTGTGTGTGTGTGTGTGTGTGTGTGTTTGTGTGTGTTTGCAGAGGTTGGGTTGCGCACACTTATATATATATATATATATATGTGTGTGTGTGTGTGTGTGTGTGTGTGTGTTACACAGGTGATCCAAACGGAGCTGTACCGTAACCTGGGCCTGGCGTGCCTGTGTGTGTTCATCGTCACCCTCATCCTCATCGCCCACCTGGGGACCAGCCTCATGGTCTTCAGCTGTGTGCTTCTCACCTTGGTCAGTTTACCCTGTGTGTGGGGGTGGGGGTCGGTGGGTGTGTGGGTTTGGGTGTGTGTGGTGTTTGGGGGTGTGTGTGTGTGTGTGTGTGTGTGTGTGTGCTTTTTCAGTTCAGTACTTTTCATTGCATCATAAGAAATCAACCCATCAGCCTTTCTACCCCAGTCATATAATACATATTCAGATAGAAGTAATGTACAAAGAGATACTTTTCTCTACATATTATTTTAGGTGTGTGTGTGTGTGTGTGTGTGTGTGGAGGGGCGAGGGGCGTGTGGGGGACTCGGAATGAGCAGCGTTGGAATAATACAATGCCAATGAAACGTTCTAGATGATTGGGCAGTACAAAAAAAATGAAGTCTGTCATAGTGACCATCGTCATGACCATCATACCTATACAAACCATAATTATAGATATATGTACTTTGATGTCAGCCTAGGGCGAACCATCCATACAATCCATAATCACAGTAGACAACAACAACAACAGCAACAGAAACCCTCAAGAGGTAACTTTGTGTAAATCATCCATACACTCATCGCAGCCATACACATGCAGTGATAATCACAGCTGAAGGACAGGCATAATAGTACACTCACAGTTGTATACATCGTCATGGCCATCATAAAAGTCTGTCACTGTGGTCATCGTCATGTTCATGGCCATCGTGAATTCTGTCATTGTGGCCGTGGCCATGGCCATGACCACCATTAAGTCTTTATCATTGTTCTCATCCGACGTCGTCATGACCCATCACCGGCCTTGACCTATTGCTCGCGCGCGCGTGGCTGCCTGCACAGGTGGACGTGGCGGGGTCCATGCACTTCTGGGGGCTGACCATCGACACGGTGACCACCATCATCCTCATCCTGGCCATTGGCCTGGCCGTGGACTACTCGGCGCACATCGGCCACATGTTCATGACCGTCACCGGCACGCGCTCTGGTCAGTCAGTCACTCAATCAGTCAGTCAGTCAGTCACTCACTCACTCACGCGCACGCGCACGCGCACGAGCGCCGCGCATGCCACGCATACTTGACAGGTATAGGCATACAGGCATGCATGTCATGGATACAGGCAGGCGTGCATACAGGCGTGCATGCAGTGGATAACAGGCAGGCAGGCTGGGCTGGGAAAAGTGCATGAATTTCTCTTCTTGTGATAATAAAGTATTCTGTATCTGTATATAGTAACAGTTTTTGGTGCTCGCACGTGCGTCTAAAGGCACCGACAGACAGACGGACAGACTGATAGACAGACACACACGCATGCACGCACGCACGCACGCATGCACACACGCACACACACACACACACACACACACACACACACACACACACACACACAGACAGACACACACACACACACAGTTATCATTTTTGTGCTGGCACGTGCACGCTAAGACACCGACAGGCAGAGACACACACATACAAATCATTTTCAGAAATAATCTTTAATCTGTTTGTTTTTTTAATCGGGTACAGGGCTGAATGTTCAGATGTACGAGAAATGTTTTCTGTTGATATACGACATTCCATACGTAAAATACATTCCTTGTGAATATGTTGGCCTGTACAATGTATGTCTAATGTGTATTGTGACTGCTTGTAAAATGCGAGTAGGTATATTTCTTGTCTGGTTACATACAGTTTTACTTAGTCTCAGGAGAGCTGTGGAAATAGTTATGTGAATGCATGTTTGTCGTTGTTGTTGTGTGTGTGTAAGAACAGGGAAACAAAAACTGAAGAAAATTAATACATTTTGTGGCCTCAGTGTGTGTGTGTGTGTGTGTGTGTGTGTGTGTGTGTGTGCGCGTGGGACTGTGATTGTGTATGTGACTGTGTGTGTGTGTGTGTGTGTGTGTGTGTGTGTGTGTGTGTGTGACTATCTGTGTATGTGTGTGTGTAACTCTTTGTGTGTATATGTGTGTGTGTGTGTGACTACCTGTGTATGTGTGTGTATAACTGTGTAACTGTGTGTTTGTGTGACTGTGTGTGTATGTGTGTGTGTGTGTGACTCGATGTTTGTGTGTGTGTGTGTGTGTGTGTGTGTGTGTGTGTTGAACAGAACGAGTGAAGGAAACGCTGGGAGAGATGGGCCCCCCAGTGTTCTACGGTGGGTTCTCCACCTTCCTGGCCTTCGTGCTTCTGGCCGGCAGCAACAGCTACGTCTTCACCACCTTCTTCAAGGTAACCACCATGTCGTCGTCTTCTTCTTCTTCTTCTGCCTTCCGCAGGTCATGCTGTCAGATGGTCCATCCGGTCTGCAGCGCGAATCTGCTGTCCTCCGTAGTCAGTGGACCCCAGAGCTTCTCGTGGAGTTCCACCGCACAGGGCCAGGTTTTTCCATCCTCAGTTGAGCAGAACGTGTAGCAAGTGCTCTGATGTCTGTGAACCCGTGCCACATCGGCGGGCATTCATCAGTAGGGGGGGGACAGTCTCAGTCTGCAGAGGCATGTCGATGATCACCTTGATAATGATAAAAATGATGTTTATATCATGTGATCAGTGTCTGGGCGGTGATGACGCTTTCCAGGAGCTAAGAGTGATGAGTATCTTGTCGGTTGATGATCGTTTTTGCAGGTGTTAGCGTGATGAGTACCTTGTCGGTTAATGATCGTTTTTGCAGGTGTTAGAGTGATGAATACCTTGTCGGTTAATGATCGTTTTTGCAGGTGTTAAGAGTGATGAATACCTTGTCGGTTAATGATCGTTTTTGCAGGTGTTAAGAGTGATGAGTACCTTGTCGGTTAATGATCGTTTTTGCAGGTGTTAGAGTGATGAATACCTTGTCGGTTAATGATCGTTTTTGCAGGTGTTAAGAGTGATGAATACCTTGTCGGTTAATGATCGTTTTTGCAGGTGTTAAGAGTGATGAGTACCTTGTCGGTTAATGATCGTTTTTGCAGGTGTTAGAGTGGCGAGTACCTTGTTGGTTGATGATCGTTTTTCAGGTGTTAGAGTGACGAGTACCTTGTTGGTTGATGATCGTTTTTCAGGTGTTAGAGTGACGAGTACGTTGTTGGTTGATGATCGTTTTTCGTTTTTCAGGTGTTAGAGTAACGAGTACGTTGTTGGTTGATGATCGTTTTTGAAGGTGTTAGAGTGACGAGTATCTGGTTATATGCTCGTTTTTGTAGGTGTTGAGTGACGAGTACCTTGTTGGTTATGATCGTTTTTGCAGGTGTTATAGTGATGAATACCTTGTCGGCTGATGATCGTTTTTGCAGGTGTTACAGTGATGAATACCTTATCGGGCGATTATTGTTTTTGCAGGTGTTCGGTGATCGGTGTTTGGGCGGTAAAGACGTTTTCCACGTGCAGAGTGACTTACATCACAGATTAACGTAAGCTTACAGCTGGACCCAACTGCAGAGTGAGAGCTGTATGATCGTTGGTCTCTCCACTGCAAAGGAAAGTTATTTACAGCTCCGTCATTTTTGTGAAGGACTCTGACTCTCAGACTTGGAGGCAAGATTGCACTGGCATCTTAGTGTTGCAGCCTTCGGGGGGCTAGTTGGCCTTTTGAGGAACCATCCCCAACGCCGACTGTCCTAAGAACTCTCTTGGCCGAGAGAGTGGGGATGTAACTTGGGGACAAGACACTCTCTAACACTATAACGAAATTCTAGCCCAGATTAGTCCGGGGGGGGGCGGGGGGGGGGCTGATGGGGGGACAGCAGTTGCCGCCTCCTCTCTGCTGTTCTGATGGTCATTATAGTCGGGACACGGCTGTTACTGTCACACACGTACACCTTGTCGGGCGGTGATCCGTGTCTTGCAGGTGTTCCTGCTGGTGGTGATCTACGGGCTGTTCCACGGGCTGCTCTTCCTGCCCGTGCTGCTGTCGTGGCTTGGGCCCCAGCCCTACGCCACCGCGGACCGCCACTACCACCCCAACAGCGAGACCCGGCCCAGCACGGCGGCCGAGGAGGGCAGGGGTGGCGCCCAGTCCCAGAGCCCGTCCATGGTGAGTGGCTGGTGGTGGTGGTGGAGTGGCTGGTGGTGTTAGTATCGCCATTATTGCTATTATATCTCATCATTGTATTTCATTATTGTGGTCAACATTATTAT
This sequence comes from Babylonia areolata, assembly GCF_041734735.1. NCBI lineage: Eukaryota > Metazoa > Mollusca > Gastropoda > Neogastropoda > Buccinidae > Babylonia > Babylonia areolata. Next base: position 38,269,332 of record NC_134895.1, on the reverse strand, counting down.
TATTGTCATTTATTGCCGCTGTTATTATTATTATTAACACTGTTATCGTGATGATGATAATGATGTTGATGATTATTGTTTATGATTATTCTTCATCCTTGCAGTAGTAGTATATGATGGTAATGATGATGATGATTGTTAATGATTATTCTTCATCCTAGTAGTAGTAGTATATGATGGTAATGATGATGATGATTATCATCACCATCATTAACATTATTATTATTGTTAGTAGTAGTAGTAGTAGTAGTAGTAGTAGTAGTAGAAGCACTACTACTACTTCTTAGAAGTAATGTATTATTTTAGTGGTGATATTTTTACTTGCTGGATCTTGTTGTTCGAGGTTTTAAAAAAAAATTTTTTCATTCGTTTAAGAGTCAGAACTGAAGTGAACATTTTTTTTCTCTCTCTCTCTACCAATTCCCTCTTTTTGTGGAAGAAGGTGGTGGAATGGTTAAGACGCTCGAATCTACCAGTTCAGAGTCCGTGAGGGTCTGGGTTCGAATCCTGCTCTCGCCCTTTCTCCCAAGTTTGACAGGGAAAACCGAACTGAGCGTCTAGTCGCTCAGATGTCCTGTAAACCAATAAACCGAGGTCCAGTGTGTAGCACGCACTTGGCGCACTGAAAAAAGAACCCATGGCAACGAGAGTGTTGTCCTCTGGCAGAGTAGGTAAACACACCCACACACACACACACACATATATATATATATATATATATATAGATAGATAGATAGATAGATAGATAGATAGATAGATGCGTGCTGCTCAAGGCCTGACTGAAACACATTGGGTTAGGCTGCTGGTCAGGCATATCTGCTTAGCAGACGTGATGTAGCGTACACACACACACACACACACACACACACACACACACACACACACACACACACACACAAAATGGACTGCTTGGTCGATGGACGCGAATTTCGGATGGAGTGTAATAATAGCTAGTTCACCATGAACGCATGTCTCAAATTCTTTAACATAAGATACATAGATTAAAATCATGGATATATGGCTTGTTGGACACCTGAGACGGCCACAGTTTTACAGCCTGTGTAAGAAGATCCGTTTTGTTTTCTTTTTCTTTTCTCAGTTTGAGTTTTGTTACCTCAGTATATTTTCTTTCAAAGGTTTCTTTTTTTTCTTCTTCTTACTTTCTGGTATCTGCTTACACACACACACACACACACACACACACACACACACACACACACATATATATATATATATATATATAGATAGATATATAGATATATGCGTGCTGCTCAAGGCCTGACTGAAACACATTGGGTTAGGCTGCTGGTCAGGCATATCTGCTTAGCAGACGTGATGTAGCGCGCGCGCACACACACACACACATATATATATATATATCTAAATTATACGGATTTGTCCGAACGCAGGGATGCCTCCATGATTAACTGAACTGAACTGAACTCCTCTCTCCTCCCTGTACACAGACCAAGGAGTCCAAATACCCCTACATGAACGGCGTCCACTCCAACGGAGTCCCGCGCGCGACGGGAGAGGCGGGTAAGTCAGCCAGTGGGGTGGTGGGGGCGGCCCCGATGGCCTGGGGCGACTCTCCTCGCCGCTCACTGGCCAACGCCCCCGGCGGGGGGCGTCAGGCCTCTGGCGGGAAAACGTCGCGCGTCAGCCCCAGCAGCAGAGATGGAGGAGGAGGGGGGACCCCGCCTCCCGACTACACGCCTCCACACTCCCCCACGGGCCGCGCTCGGGGCATGACCTCCGTGCAGATGTGATGCATGACGAGGGCCGGGGCGGTGAACGGCGTGTGGCCATGACTAGAGACCAAGCTGATGTTTATTATTAGTCTTAGTGATTCCTCTTCAGTGGATAGTCGTTCGTCACTCCTTTCGTCAGATACAGATGGATGAGTCTTATGATTCTTCAGCGGAGAGTCTTCTCTCTCGGGGGAAGATTGTCTTTATGAGTCAGCTGGCACAGTGTCATGTCATGGCGAGAAAGTTGGCAGGGTGTCATCATGTAATAATAACCGATTCTGCCCATTTCTTTTTTGGGGGGTTCCGCCCCTTGTTTCCCCGCTGTGTCCTGAATTCCTGATTGGCCTATTCTCCGATTTTATGCCTATCGCTATGTGGTTATTATTATTGTGGATCCCGATTCGCATATTCTCAGTTCGCCTAGGTACACAGTTGTTCCGTGTGTGTGTGTGTGTGTGTGTGTGGGTGTGTGTGGGTGTGTGTGAGCAGAATAGAATATTTTATTGTCATAAAAATTAAGGTTTATAAGACACAATGGAACATCGTTTGTGTGTGTGTATGTGTGTGTGTGTGTGTGAATAGAATGGAATAGAATATTTTATAGTCATAAAACCTTAAGTTTTTACAAGACACAACAGAACATCCTTTGTGTGTGTTTGTGTGTGTGTGTGTGTGTTTGGGGTTGGGACAGGCACGATCAGAGTAGGCGAAACGGGAATAGGCGAATCGGACCTGCTCCCAGTTGACAGAGGTCATCAGTGACACACCTACATCATAGCAGGTTGCAGATGTTATCAGCTGAGTTACTAGTAGGATCTATATGCAGATGCGCTGTTTTTGCTGCCGGGATGGTGGTGGTCAACATTCAAGGCATCATCCGATGACTTAACCATCTGATGATTTGTCAACATATGCAGTGGAGGCTGTTGTTGATCTGATCAGTTTTTAAAAAAATCATGACATTGTGATTGGAAAGGATGTGTGGTTGGCACATGATCAGATCGAAAAAATACTGGTTGGTTATCAGCATTCTTTGATCATGGCTACGTTTTTTTTGTGTCATTAAATTGTGAATTGGAGTTGTTACGTCAACCCCCTACACACATACTCACACATACATATCCACATGCATTCGCATGCACACACACACACACTCTCGTGCGAGCACCACACATGCTTTCCCCCAGCCCCTGTACATACATTCTGCAAATTTTTAAGAATTTTTTTTTTACGCACAAACATGCAGCGAGTGCCAAAAGCAAAAGTGAAGAGGTTTGATAGTCCATGCTTCTAGTCCATTAAAGCTGCTCGGTTGAATATATGAAGACTAGCTGAAAGTAGTTTTTAAACAAATCTGGATCTTGGTTTAGTTTGTTTTTAATTGAAGAAAAAAAAACAGGCATGAATTCCAGTACTATTTCAGACTTAGGACTTCGAGCGCGCGCGTGTGTGTGTGTGTTTGCAAGTGCATGTATAATTCTGTATGTTTGTGCCTGTCTGGTTATGTTAGCTTTTCTTGTAAGGTTTGAATGTCATATTGCAACAGAGCGGCAGTCAAAAGAGTTAGGTTTTCTGGAGAATGTCTTTTACATAAGAGAGAGAGAGAGAGAGATGTTAACGTGCATAACTGAATGTTATTAACCCTGTCCCACACACTCTTTTTGTCAGGCAGCCCCAGATCTGTGATAATGCAAACCCCCACCCCGCCCCCCGCACCCACCCCTCCACACCCACCCACTGACAATCACAGCAGCGGATACACACGTAAACGTGACAGCTGATTCAAAAAAAAAAAAAAAAAAAGAAAAAAGAAAAAAAGAAGAAAAACGAACATTATACACACTGTACAGAAATTAATTTTGCTTGTGACACAGGAGGGAGAGAGGGGAGGCGGAGGGAGAAGAGAATGAGAGGAGTGAGGGGGGGCGGGGGGGGGGGGGGGGGTTAGAGAAAGGGAGAGGGCATATGAGAGAGAGATGGGTGTGTGAGCTTGTGTGTGTGTGTGTGTGTGTTCAAATAATCAATAATACATTTCTGTCAAGCGTGGAAGAGCCCTTGTAAATTGTTTCCTCTGCTTTGTCGCACCTCATCACCACGTGTCTTATCGTATGTAAATAATAAGAAATATTGAGTGTAAATGATAATAATGTCTGGTTTTAGTGTAGCTTGAAAAAAACAGCGGCTATCATCAGTTTGAAACTGTCATATTTCTAAATGGAAAGCAGCAGCACACACACACACTCTCTCTCTCACTCACTCTCTCTCTCTCTCTCTCTCTCTCACAGACACACACACACACACACACACACACACACACTGAGGGAGAGAGTGCTTATTACACTGTACATAATCTTTCAAAGTTTTGTAACTATAAACTTATAAATGGGTTCATATATTCTATTATAATAGTTTGCTTATTTGTGATTGTTAATAACCATGCACCATTTCAGTATATATATATATATAGATTTACCTCATGTATACTTCCAATTATTTCTGCTGAGAACATTGCTGTACTTGTAATAAAAAAAAAACCAAACAAACCCACATACACACACAAAAAAACCAACAAAAACAAACAACGTTTTAATTAAATCCATATATTTAGCTGTGGAGGAACAGTCCACTCAGATGATAATGATGTTCAAATGGATACTACTTATTAGCTTGGTTTTGTGAGTGCCACAGTCATTCATTTTTTCCATGACGTATCAGTGGCATCAGTTCGGTATCAGTGGCATCAGTTCCATGACGATAGTGCCATCAGTTCCATGACGTATCAGTGACATCAGTTCCATGACGTATAAGTGACACCCTTTTCATGACGATAGTGCCATCAGTTCCATGACGTATAAGTGACACCAGTTCCATGACGATAGTACCATCAGTTCCATGACGTATAAGTGACACCAGTTCCATGACGATAGTACCATCAGTTCCATGACGTATCAGTGGCATCAGTTCCATGACGTATAAGTGACACCAGTTTCATGACGATAGTGCCATCAGTTCCATGACGTATCAGTGACACCAGTTCCATGACGATAGTACCATCAGTTCCATGACGTATCAGTGACACCAGTTCCATGAGGTATAAGTGACACCAGTTCCATGACGTATAAGTGACACCAGTTCCATGACGATAGTACCATCAGTTCCATGACGTATCAGTGACACCAGTTCCATTACGATAGTACCATCAGTTCCATGACGTATCAGTGGCATCAGTTCCATGACGTATCAGTGACACCAGTTTCATGATGATAGTACCATCAGTTCCATGACGTATCAGTGCCACCAGTTTCATGACAATAGAGCCATCAGTTCCATGACGTATAAGTGACACCAGTTCCATGACGATAGTGCCATCAGTTCCATGACGTATCAGTGACACAAATTCCATGACGATAGTGCCATCAGTTCCATGACGTATCAGTGACACCAGTTCCATGACGATAGTGCCATCAGTTCCATGACCTATCAGTGACACCAGTTTCATGACGATAGTACTATCAGTTCCATGACGTATCAGTGACATCAGTTTCATGACGATAGTACCATCAGTTCCATGACGTATCAGTGACACCAGTTTCATGACGATAGTGCCATCAGTTCCATGACGTATAAGTGACACCAGTTTCATGACGATAGTACCATCAGTTCCATGACGTATAAGTGACACCCGTTTCATGACGATAGTGCCATCAGTTCCACGACGTATAAGTGACACCAGTTTCATGACGATAGTGCCATCAGTTCCATGACGTATCAGTGGCATCAGTTCCATGACGTATCAGTGACATCAGTTCCATGACGTATCAGTGACACCAGTTCCATGACGATAGTGCCATCAGTTCCATGACGTATCAGTGGCATCAGTTCCATGACGTATCAGTGACACCAGTTTCATGACGATAGTACCATCAGTTCCATGACGTATCAGTGCCACCAGTTTCATGACGATAGTGCCATCAGTTCCATGACGTATAAGTGACACCCGTTTCATGACGATAGTGCCATCAGTTCCACGACGTATCAGTGGCATCAGTTCCATGACGTATCAGTGACATCAGTTCCATGACGTATCAGTGACACCAGTTCCATGACGATAGTGCCATCAGTTCCATGACGTATCAGTGACACCAGTTCCATGACGATAGTGCCATCAGTTCCATGACGTATGAGTGACACCAGTTTCATGACGATAGTACCATCAGTTCCATGACGTATCAGTGACACCAGTTTCATGACGATAGTACCATCAGTTCCATGACGTATCAGTGGCACCAGTTTCATGACGATAGTGCCATCAGTTCCATGACGTATAAGTGACACCAGTTTCATGACGATAGTACCATCAGTTCCATGACGTATAAGTGACACCCTTTTCATGACGATAGTGCCATCAGTTCCATGACGTATCAGTGACATCAGTTTCATGACGATAGTACCATCAGTTCCATGACGTATCAGTGACACCAGTTTCATGACGATAGCACCATCAGTTCCATGAATTATGAGTGACACCAGTTTCATGACGATAGTACCATCAGTTCCATGACGTATCAGTGACACCAGTTTCATGACGATAGTACCATCAGTTCCATGACGTATCAGTGACACCAGTTTCATGACGATAGTACCATCAGTTCCATGACGTATCAGTGACACCAGTTTCATGACGATAGTGCCATCAGTTCCATGACGTATAAGTGACACCAGTTTCATGACGATAGTGCCATCAGTTTCATGACGTATCAGTGACATCAGTTCCATAACGCTAGTACCATCAGTTCCATGACGTATCAGTGACATCAGTTCCATGAGGTATAAGTGACACCAGTTTCATGACGATAATACCATCAGTTCCATGGCGTATGAGTGGCATCAGTTCCATGACGTATCAGTGACATCAGTTCCATGAGGTATAAGTGACACCAGTTTCATGACGATAATACCATCAGTTCCATGGCGTATGAGTGGCATCAGTTCCATGACGTGTCAGTGGCATTGGGTCCATGACGATAGTGTCATCAGTTTCATGACATATTCGTGACATCAGTTCCGTGACCGGAAGTTTGTTTTTCTTTATTACGGTAACGTGTGACAATATTAGAAGAGACTTAATTCCACAGATGAGGAATTTCAGTTTTTCTTTTGTTTTTCGTTTTTAAAATCCAGAGACATTAAAATGAGATTATTAAGTGTTAAGCGTTTGAATGACCCTTTTTTTTTTCTTCATGTTTTTCATGAATAATATCACATATAATTATTCTTTCAACATATTTTGAATATAATATTCTACCTTTTTACACGAACTTTACATTCATGACATCACGCAAATAATTATTCATTTTCTTCGTATACTTTTGTGTACCATAAATTATCCGTTTTCTGAATATGATCTTATCATATGTCGATTTGTGTGTCAGTGATTGCGGATCTCTTTCTGTGTGTGTGTGTGTGTGTGTGTGTGTGTGCACGCGTAAACTATTGGTTTTGTGTTTAAATGCCACAAAACATGTAAAATATATATGTATGTATAACATGTGTGTAAAGTACAGCCTTTGTTATGGGATGGTAAAATAATTATGTCGAGAAACTTGCCCAGCTATGACTACCTCTATGTATGGCTAGCCACAAAGGAGAAATAGTTGAAATGATATCTGAAATGATGAAATGAAATGATGCGCTCTTGCTTGTGTAACTCGAAGAACGCTTTTGACAAATAAACAGAGGGGAGGGGAGAGAGAGAGAGAGAGAGGGGGGGGGGGGGTTCGGGGGGTCGTTTTTTTTTACAATTGATGTGTTTATGTTACTTTGACCTCATTTGTGATCTGCTAGCGTACAGACATAATACGCTGCGTGTGACATTCCGTTGGATTTTTCATACCTGTCTCAGCAGAGTTTCAGTGAACTGGCATATTATTTATTACAGGTTTCCCTTTTCGTTTACTTGTTGGGATTCCTTTTTTTTTTTGTTTGTTTGTTTTTGCTTTGCTTTGCTTTTCTTGGGTCTAACTTGCTTTGTGGGGGGGCGGGGCGGTGGCGGTTGGGTGTGGGGGGTGTCAGTGTGTAATGTGTGTGTGTGTGTGTGTGTGTTTTGTGATGTTCGTTTTACTGATACTAATCCACATGTTTTGCTGCTTTTTTTTTTTTTTTTTACAGCCCAATCAGCGAAAGGACTCGAAATATGATGGAAGGGTGAAGTATAGATCTGCCTTCAACCTAAAAAAACCAACAACCCAAAACCACATATCTTTTGTTACCTCCATTATATACTATACTGTCCGCTACTACTACTACTACTATTATTATTATTTTGTATGATTTCATTTCCTGTTTTGTTTCTATCCGTAGTGTTTTCCTTTTTGTTACGGCTCACGTGGAGGAGGAGTGGGGGGGGGGGGGGTGTACAGTTGTGCTTTCATTTCATTTTGTACTGGTCTGGGCTACGAAAGTGAATTTATTGACCATGTTATTGAAGAGGGAGGGCGTTTTCATTTGAAAGCCTCGCGGTAACTCAACTTTTGCTCAACTTCATTAGCCTGTTCTTTTCATTGACGTTGTACTGGTCTTTATTATTTTTTTTCATATCTAATAATCACGAATAGCTACTAAATGGATTTCAGCATTTCTGACATCACTTTCTACTAGTACTACTACAAAAAAAGCAAAACAAAACAAAGCTAAAAAAGCACACATATATTTTATTCCTGTTTCTTGTCACCTTCATAAACGACCTTGTAACTGGAATACCGACACTATATCCTGTTCCTTATTCCCCCTGCATCAATAACCTGATAATCTTATTCTGCATAATTACGGCTTCTGTGCAAGAAAGGAGGGCCTGTATCCCATTACTTATAGACTTCTCTGACATTATAATCTTTGCTTTATTAAAACCGTGTATGCACTGCAGTGACGGGCGCTAAACAATGACAATTTCTAACAAATCATTTGGGAGGAATGCCTTAAATTCTGGAGACTAGATGAAAACGATGGTCAAGGACTTTAAGGAACGGTTGTTAGCTTCGATGATGGTAAACTTCTTTGTGAACTCTGAAAGATGGTGACTTAATAATGGCAACTGTTTAGAATTGTCAAGGATGGTGCATAGCTGGCAGTGATAATCATTCTTATATTTCATTTAAATGTTTAGTTTCAACAAAATCGTAAATCATTCCGTTTTTAAGCACTACCGACTTATTGGTTCTAGAATTTTTTTTTCAACGCTAGTTTAACGGTGCTGGGATTTTTTTCCCTCTTGCCCTGTATTTTTCTCTCTCTCTCTGTTTTCCATTAGACATTACGAACTAGGTGATGCACTCACTTTCCACGCTGGTGTTTTCGGTGTGCTCGAGTAGTGCCTTGTTTGTATACCTATGCTTGCTCTTCCTTTGGATGTTACTTCTTGTTCTTCGTCGTTCGTGGGTTTCAACTCCCACGTTCACTCGTATGTACACGCGGGGCTTTTACGTGTACGACTGTTCTGACCCCGCCAGGTAGGCAGCCATTCTCCGTTTTTCGGAGGGTGTGCATGCTGGGTATGTTCATGTTTCCATAACCCACCGAACTCTGACACGGATTACAGGATCTTTAACGTGCGTATTTGATCTTCTGCTTGCGTATACACACGAAGGGGGTTCAGGCACAAACAGGTCTCCACGTGTATGTTTAGCTGGGAGATCTTAAAAAAATCTCCACCCTTTACCCACCAGGCACCGTTACCGAGATTCGAACTCGGGGACCCTCAGATTGAAAGTCCAACGCTTTAACCACTCGGCTATTGCGCCCCGTCCTTTCGATGTTACATGATGCTAGTGTTTCCGGTACTGCTCGAAGTGTCTCGTTTAAGTAGGTCTGTGCTTGTTTGGGGCCAGCGACTGTACAAACGGTGATTGTCCCAACTTCGACAGCGCCCATCTTGCCCTTGTGTTGTGCATTGTGCTGTTGGAGATCCGGTCTGAAAGACCTGACACAGCGGTTACGGACAGCTGGCCGTTTAAGGACATGGCACTTCACAAGCTTGTGTCTGCATTTCGTTTTCGCCTGTGTTTATTCACATGTGGTTTCCCTGTTGTTTTTATTAGTTTTATCTCTGCTTTCTAAAGTTGTCTTTCGCTGTTGGATTTGATTTCTATCGCTGTTGGATTTGTTTTCCTAAGTGTTTTGTGACTTTTAACGTTTGTGTAGCGTCGTTTGAAGTATCTTAGTTTTCTGGGTGTTGCATTTGTGTTGCCAGTCGACACATTGATTTGCTTATGTTTGTGTTAGTCAGTTCTCTCAAGAATGATTTATCTACGTTTGTTGCAATGACAACTTTTTTTTAATTTTTAAATTAAAAAGTTTTTTTTTACTTTGGTCCAATCTGGCTTTCTAAATGTCTGCTGTTGAGTGCAGTGCTTGTTTATGTTTGTTGCTGATGCTTTGTTTAGCTTTGTTGCTAATGCTTGTCTTATGTTCATAATATGTTCTGCTAACTTTTGTCTTTTAGTTTTGTTGTCTTGCGGTTGATATTAATGCTTGTCTTGCATTGATAATCACGTGTGTCTCGTATTGTTAATGCTTGTCCGGTGCCATTGCTGATGTTTGTCTTGCGATGTTACCCTGTGGTTGTCGATCTTGTTGCTAATTTTATCTTGCGTTTCGGTTTATGGTGCAGTCTCTTTATCATTCATTTCTCACTGTACTCAACACTGTTTGCTAGAGTTTATGGTCCAGTCTCTTATCATTTCTCACTGTACTCACCACTGTTTGCTAGAGTTTATGGTCCAGTCTCTTATCATTTCTCACTGTACTCACCACTGTTTGCTAGAGTTTATGGTCCAGTCTCTTATCATTTCTCACTGTACTCACCACTGTTTGCTAGAGTTTATGGTCCAGTCTCTTATCATTTCTCACTGTACTCACCACTGTTTGCTAGAGTTTATGGTCCAGTCTCTTATCATTTCTCACTGTACTCACCACTGTTTGCTAGAGTTTATGGTCCAGTCTCTTATCATTTCTCACTGTACTCACCACTGTTTGCTAGAGTTTATGGTGCAGCCTCTTATCATTTCTCACTGTATTCACCACTGATTGCTATAATCTCACCTTCATTATTATTATTCGATTTTAGCCGACGTGTACTGTAATATGTTTGTCTTTTGTTGTTCCGGTTGCTCTTATTTGTTGCTGTGTGTTGTTGTTAATATTTGTCACGTCTTATTCGATCAGCCACTTTTTTTTTCTTCTTAAACCAGAGACTGTTTTAATTACGCCTATAAGCATGGCATAGCTTTTTTATACCGTCGGTGGAAAGACATATGATTTCATTTTGGTTGCCTCATCCTAAAAAACAAATGAAGCTGCAATCGCTTTTGTATCTAGACGGATGGCAGGCATCATGAATGCATTCTTAGAGAGTCTTTTCTAGTGAATCAATTAGACGTATAAGTGAGTCTTTCATCAGACACTCGTGTTTGAATAGAAATACAGTAGTAATTGGTATGACAAGGCAGACACTGTGTATTCGCCCAACAAGATGTCTTTTTTTTTTAATGTATTGGTTCCTAATTTTAAAGTAAACGTCCTTTATTGCTCAAGTAGAAAATGTGTTTTGCTAATCCTATGTTAGCCTTGCTTAACTTATCTTGCTTTAAAAGAAAATCTTTTTTTCCATAAAAACGGGTTATTTGCCATAGTTAAATTGTTTTCTGCGTTGCTCATATTGCTCACATTATACATGCTTTTGCCAGTCTGACTTTAGACTTGCTTTCTTTAAATTGAATCGTCTTTTGTTTATACATCCTTACCTTTCCCCGTTGTCGTATCTTTGTTTGTTAGCGCGAATAATGTTTTGTAAATTCCCACCCTCTTTTTTGTCCATGACTTGAACCACCCCCTTTTTTTCTTAAAAAAAAAATTTTTTTACACAACATGATAGTAACATCGTATCATATTAGGGTGCGTATGCCTCATTGCGAACAGCGTGTATAATTGCGAACGGCTCGTGCATGCACCGCCCCACTTCGAAGCGTTCTGACCACACATTTCACAATTCAACGTCTGTTTCGATCTCGTTCTGATACCTTAATGAATATCAGTTTCCAAGAATCAGTCAAACATCAACCAGCCGGCTATTTCCGCGCTCTTTCTTCTCTTCGCGCACAACTGCCGACCAAGTTCACAAACGTGCTCTCAAAGTCCTGAAATCAAGGAAAGCAAGTAGTAAAACTTGAACATTGACTCTGTTTAAAGTAGTTGGTTTGACTGGATATTTAGATTGAATTGTGCATTTCCAGCGCTGGGAGAATTGAAGAAAGCATGCTGGTGGCAGATCAGAATGTGTTTTGACAGGAATCTCCAAAATAGGGTCGTCAGCATTTAGACCATTGGATATTTTGTCATGAGTACGCGAGTCTATTTTGCGAACTATGCTGCACAGTTTCCGAGCGCTCTCTAAAGGATGTGTGGGGTGGAGTGTGTTTGTTTAAGTGTGTGTGTGAGAGAGAGAGAGAGAGAGAGAGAGAGAGAGAGAGAGAGAGAGAGAGAGATGAGAACCAACAATACAATAGTCTGGTGTGATGTTCCAATAATAGATTATGTCTAATGAGTTCAGTATCTGCTTCTGTTTTAATTGCCCACACGTACTTAAACCCATCGTTCGCAGTTAGACTTGCCCGTTCGCGTTTACCCTCAGACACCCCTGCTATTTTCAACCGTTGAAAAAAAAGAGTTTGAAAAAGAAGCAGACGAAGTGTTCCTGGTGCAACAAGTGGGAGAAAAACAGAAGAGCGACATTTGACGACCGGACAACCCGTTACCTGTACAATACACACGTTGAGCTGGTCGCTTCGACTGGACCGTTCGCAATTAGGCCTACGTACTCTACTCTGTTCCAAACGTATCGGGAATAACAGTTACATAAATTGACAGAAACGTAAGATACAAAAGGGATGGAATTGAAATCCTCTATCAAATTGCATTCTTAAATTTCCTTTTTCACTTTTTTTTTTTTTATAACTCTTCACTGATGTTTTGGAAGTATCCACCCAAATGTGATTTTATTGATACATGATTTTGAATTTTGGGGAAAAAAACCCCAAACAAACAACCTCCCCCCCCCCCCCCCCCAAAAAGAAACAAACAAAAAACAAACAACAAAAAAAAACAACATACACACACACACACACACACACACACACACACACACACACACACACACACAGCAATAACAACAAAAAACAAAAACAAAACAACACCAATAATAACAAACGAACATGGTTTGACATTTCATGAATACCCCTTGTTTGGATACCAACGTTGCCGATATAAGGGCCTATCCTCCCCCACCCCCCGACGTTTTACGATCTGTAGCAAGTTTGCTAAATGTACAGATGCTCTTCAACTGTTAACCGAGTTTGCTGGAAACATCACAGAATACAGTACTTGGAAATGATGTAATGTGCATTCGTCTCGAGAAGATCACATGATAAAAGTACAGCTTAGGTTCGGAGAGTATACAGCTTACTTTTTATGTCGGGTGTAAAGTTTGTTATGTTTTGTGTGTGAAGTACTGAGAAAGATCCATAAAAGTAAGACACTATGTGATTGCCTGTTTCTGAAACTGTTCTTGCCATAGTGTGGTAGCGGTGGTGTTATAATGTACGTGTATTGCTTGTGTGAGGGTGCTAAGGCATGGAAGTGCTAAGCTTCCGATGTTGATGTTGATCATTATTGAGCGACGGGTTACTTTATGCCATGCACGAATTCCTGATTGCAGACAATTCCAGTTATCCTTGTTATCTAATTCATTGGACGGGTCATATAATTATTCCATTGTACCAATGAATGTGGTTTTTTCCGCACAAATGACTGTCTTGGTGTACTGTCTTGTTTTCTTATCACTGTATGTTATCGATCTTCATGAAATATCGGACATTCGCTTTAGCACTCGTGTATGTATATAATTATGTGTATATATATATATATATATATATATATATATATATATATATATATATATATTATTGTTGTTGGTAAAAACGTTTTTCTAGTGTGGTTGGTGTGTGTATTTGCCTTCTATTGCTATTTTCTATTCATTATTTGTGGTGTTAACTGTAATTTTGTTGTGACGTGGTTGACGGTGCGGGTTTTTTTTTTTGTTTTTTTTTCATGGTGGTATTATTGGGGCCTTGCTGATAATGAATTTTGCTAGTTAGCGTTTCTTCTGGGTGGGTAGTTCTTTAGTGAAGAGGTATTTGTAGATAACTGTTCAGACATGAGTAACCCCACCAACCTGCCAGATTGACAAACATCAACTGTGAAACCGAAAAAAAAATGCTGCGTAGATTTTATTTTTATTTTTACTTTTATTTTTTAATAGAATATATAAGTTTATAGTTAAGGTAACTGATTTAACAGACCGATGAAGAGTTACGTTGTACATTTTTTTTTTTTTTTTGGGGGGGGGGGGGGGAGGGGGGGTGTTATTCTCTTTCATTGCTAACAAATCATACCGATTTTTTTTAAAACAACAATTGTGATTGTTTGAATAAAATCAAATTCAATTTCAGATTTAATTAGGATCCATTATTTGTTATCATGCCACGGTAATATTAATTTTCGAGTGGTCCCATTTGTCTGGTCGAAATGGGTAAGTTGTTCTGTCGATTTTGGGTTGAGAGAGAGAGAGAGAGAGAGAGAGATCGTGTGTGTGTGTGAAAGCCAGAGGGGACTGGATGCGGTTTTGATCATAGCTCTTTGAGATTTAAGCTGATGTTTCATAGTTGTTCAGATTTCCATGATTTCTGTGATCGTGTTTGACCAGAGAAGATGCTATCATTTTTGTCAGTGCTACACAAGGGAACTGAATAAAGTCGTGTACAGTGGCCGTCGTCTCTGTGTCGCCGTTCGATCCTTTGTGTTCTGCCCTGTGTGTTCTCAGAATTAACTGTTTACAATTAATTGATTTGTTTCGTTTCTATCAGTATCAGTATCAGTAGCTCAAGGAGGCGTCACTGCGTTCGGTCAAATCCATATACGCTACACCACATCTGCCATCTATCATGGACGAAGACACTTTCGTGGTCACGCGAACGGAGCACACTCCTACATAGAAACTCACTTGACGTCCTTTATCGACTGATTAACACGAAATGATAACAAAAATTGAATGTATAAAAAGATACATAAATCAACTGATCTGTACTGAATGTGCAAGGCTGCATTTGAAATTCTAAGTATAAAAGAAAGGCAAGGAAGATTTTTTTAATCTTTTTTTTTTTCAACTCTAAATTCGTCTCATCAACATAGTCTGTGTAACTGTATCTGTATTTTGATAGATAATTCGTCCTCTACGATTTCCCTCAGATTCATCTCACAACTGTTCATGATAAGGATGAAGGTAGCAGAATTGTTAAGACGCTCAGCTGCCACTACAGAGGGTGCGGGTTCGAATCCCGCTATCGAGCTAATCGCCCTTTCTCCCAAGTTTGACCGGAAAATCAATCTGAGTGTCTAGTCTTTCGGATGAGACGACAAACCGAGGTCCCGTATGCAGCACACACTTGGCACGCTGAAAAAGAACCCATGGCAACGAGAGAGTTGTCTTCTGACAAAATCATGTAAAATGAAATCCACTCTGATAGGTATACAAATATAATTAAAAGCATGTACCCATGGCATGACTAAGTGCGTTGGGTTGTTATGCTGCTGGTCAAGCATCTGCCAATCAGATGTGGTGTAGCGTATATATGGATTTGTCCGAGCGCAGCGACACGTCCTTGAGAGACTGAAACTCATGATCTTCTTCTTCTTCTGCGTTCGTGGGCTGCAACTCCCACGTTCACTCGTATGCACACGAGTGGGCTTTTACGTGTATGACCGTTTTTACCCCGCCATGTAGGCAACCATACTCCGTTTTCGGGGGTGTGCATTCTGGGTATGTTCTTGTTTTCATAACCCACCGAACGCTGACATGGATTACAGGATCTTTAACCTGCGTATTTGATCTTCTGCTTGCATATACACACGAAGGGGGTTCAGGCACTAGCAGGTCTGCACATATGTTGACCTGGGAGATCGTAAAAATGTCCACCCTTCACCCACCAGACGCCGTCACCGTGATTCGAACCCGGGACCCTCAGATTGACAGTCCAACGCTTTAACCACTCGGCTATTGCGCCCGTCACTCATGATCAAACTAGCAGAGTGACTGAGTAAATAAACAACTGACGAAAACGCCATTCACTGGATCCACCTCACGCCTGCTACACTTGGTGGCGCGAAAACGCATTGACACCAATCAAGGAAAACATACCTGATCTGACCAATAGGATGGCGACAGGAAACCACGTGACAGGCAGGCGTCATCACGTGGGAAGGACGGAAGATGGCTGCTGCTGCTGGCCACCACCACATTGTGGGGTGGGGGTGGTGAGGCAGATATGGAGTCCATCTCTGCAACTGGACATTTCACATTGTTGCTTGTAATCCTGTCGATCGCACAGGGCCATGTTATCATGTCTGCTCAACTTACAAAAAAAAATCATTCACGTTAAACTAGAAACTGTCACATCCTTTCATAAAACAGCAAGAACAACAAATCATTTCACAAGTTGCCGGTGTGGAGATCATGGTCTATCTGGAGATCCAGGGTGTTCATTAATACGGATTTTGGTCTATCTCTGAAGATCCAGAGTGTTCATCAATGGAGATCCTGGTCTATCTGAAGATCCAGGGTGTTCATCAATGGAGATCCTGACTGGTCTATCTGGAGATCCAGAGTGTTCATCAATGGAGATCCTGGTCTATCTGGAGATCCAGGGTGTTCATCAGTGGAGATCCTGACTGGTCTATCTGAAGATCCAGGGTGTTCATCAGTGGAGATCCTGACTGGTCTATCTGGAGATCCAGGGAGTTCATCAATGGAGATCCTGATCTATTTGGAGATCCAGGGTGTTCATCAGTGGAGATCCTGACTGGTCTATCTGAAGATCCAGGGAGTTCATCAATGGAGATCCTGATCTATTTGGAGATCCAGGGTGTTCATCAATGGAGATCCTGACTGGTCTATCTGAAGATCCAGGGTGTTCATCAGTGGAGATCCTGGTCTATCTGAAGATCCAGGGTGTTCATCAGTGGAGATCCTGGTCTATCTGAAGATCCAGGGTGTTCATTAATAGGGATTTCTACGTTTGTGGAGGCTTCATTCTGCTGGGAGCCATCGTCTTTGGGGGATTCACACAGACCGACACCAAGCTCTGGAACTCCGTTCCCATGGAAATCGAATACAGCGTCACGAAAACGGAACCGGAAATGAAGCGGAAACGGAAATGGACGTTCTGGATGGCGGGATTGAAGAGCGCGGAAGTTTGCGTAAATGAGGGAATGGAAACGGAGGATGAGGATCGAAATATGAAATTCATTGGAACAAAGTTGTGATTGACAATGTTGTTCAAGGATGGGTGAATTTATGGTCAGGTTATGTGCATATAATTAGCTTTTTGTTTGTTTTAATATTCTAGGTGCATCATTGCTTGAAAAAAAGTGTCTTTTACATATAAATTTCATCATAACCTAATAGAAAGAATACTCTCTGAATTGTAAATTCCCACCAGTTCACTATTCTATTTCGGCTTCACCAGAGCCCCGTTAAATCACTTTTAAAGATAATGATTTTTTTGTTGTAACCTATGATGATGAGAATGAGATATTGGATTTCTGCGAATTTTTCTGTGAAAGATAAAAGTATGTACAAACGGGGGTAATATATGTATGTACATAGGTAGATAGATATCTTGGTAGTCTATCGGTTTCGATGATGATAGCTTGCACAGGTCATCTGTTGTGGACTGTGAAGTTCAATTCTCGGTCGTTCACAGTGGGGGCAGGGGAACTGTCCTGGTTCAGCTGGGGCAGTTGCTGCTATTTTCCTCCTCTCACGGGCCTCCGCCATACTTGCACGGCATCGCTGTGCAAAGCTCATATGAGTCTGCCTTGCGAGAACACGCGAGCTAAGCCTGTCCTGCGCACAGTGCTCGAGTTGCCTCAGGGCGATCCCGCCAAGGGCGGGGCCTGTCTTAGTTCCGCTTGCCTGAGAGCAAAGTTGCTTAGGCGTCCTTAAGTTTTCCATTCGGATGACGTGCCCCGTCCATTGAAGCTGGGTTTTCAAGATCATGGTTTTGATGCTGGTGGTATGTAAGAGCGATCACTATAATCCGTCAAAATATGTACATCTTTTACGATCGGTAATACATTTTTTTTTATTAACCCTTTCACCGCCAGTCAATTTAGAGTACAAAATTCCCTTGTTGTATAAACACAGAAAAGACAGTGGCTAAGAATAGCTGGGGATTCTCCCTGCGATGTGTAGAAAATATGGCCTATCCTACCACCGAAAACATGAAGAGCAGAAAGTGCATGGATACCAGACCAATGAATGGTCACCTTTCAGTGACATGGGTCCTCTACCACGCCTGTGCATAAATGCGAGCTTGGCGGTGAAAGGGTTAAGAGAAAATCTTTTATGGCTTGTTGTGGTGGATTTGGTCTGCTCCGTGTTTATCTTTGTGTTCCTTGAAGCAGTTCTACCAGTTCTAGTTCACCTGTCATCCAATATCATTCTCTTGCGCTTTAGGATTATGAACATGTTTCTAATTACTATAATATAGTGGTGAGTTTAAAGCTTGGTTCAGCTATGTTTCGGATTCCAATTGTTTAATTTGATATCCTAATTCTAATAAATCTACGGATTATCAGTGTTCGGACCATGAATATTTACCAGTGTGATGTCTCTTGGCATAGTTTGAATTAACATAATCAGATACACGAAGCAGTTGAGAAAAGTTCCGGAAAAAGGGAGAAAAAAAGAATGCAATGAAATCGTCTGTAAGAAATAAAGACAAAAAGGAGAAAAAAAAGGGAAAGAAAAAAGAAAAATAGCACGCGCATTATATGTGCCTCTCTCTCTCTCTCTCTGTGTGTGTGTGTGTGTGTGTGTGTGTGTGTGTGTGTGTGTGTGTGTGTGTGTGTGTGTGTGTGTGTGTGTGTGTGAGCGCGTTTAACACTTTGCCTTGTTGCATATAAGCCAGCCAACCACATCGGGCCACGCCATGACTGCCAATATAAATGAAAATTCAACAATGTCAAGAACCAAACTGTCACATCTTTACCCCCAAAATAATAATAAGAATACTGGAGAAAAACACATTTCTCGGAACATATCTTAACCATTAAGCTCATCATCAAGCTATGCAGTGCTGAGAATATCGGCCCTTACGTCCAGGTTACCACCACCGGGTAAAAAAAAATAATAAAAGACACGAAAAAATGTGTATGAAAAGTGCATAAAAAGTGTATTTAAAAAATAAAACAAAACAAACAAAAAAAAAAACCCCGCCTCATAGCCATTCAAAAAAGCACACAAATTGGCCAGAATTTACCCAACCACCAACACAGAGAGCGCGTCACACACCATATACTGCGATAGAAAAAGAATGGATCAGAGTCTCTGTGTATGTGTGTTATGTCCCAAGGGCTTGGGAAATTCATATGAAGTAGAATATATACCTATAACGAATGTCATTTCAAACACAAACAACAACGATAACAAAACGCATAGTGTGTGCGTTCATATATACGCATACATAAGCATCACAAAGCAAAACTATAACCCAAAGTTTATAAACAAAGTCAGATGAATCTTCACAACGCATTTTTGTGTTGTTGATCCATATCCAGCTCTGACTTTTGGGTTCCCAGAATAATTGGATTTCGTACATGTTACTAGCATAAAGTATAAAAGAACAACAGCAAATCAAGTGTGTGTGTGTGTGTGTGTGTGTGTGTGTGTGTGTGTGTGTTTCTTTCTTTAATTTGATGTCTTTTCACTTTGATATAAGACACGTGTGTGTGTTCATTTGTTTCTCTCCGTGTGTGTGTGTGTGTGTGTGTGTGTGTGTGTGTGTGTGTGTCTGTTTAATAGCATATTTTCACTTTGATATCAGACACGTGTGTGTGTGTTCGTTTGTGTATATGTGTGTGGGGGTGGGGGGAGGTGTGTGGTGGTGTGTGAGCGCGTCCGTGTTTTTTTTTGTTTTTGATTTTTGAGGCGGGGGGGGGGGGGGGGGGAGGGGGGGGATGAGGGGAGCGGGTTTGCCCCATCATCTGCACCGTTTCAGTGGCATTACTCCCCTCCCCCCGCCCCCCCATACACAGCCACACCCGAGTTCGTCTGTCGCAGTCCCAGTGCCGGTAGTCCACAGCAACCATCGATGTGATGTTAGGTCGCCAAGAGGCCACACGCCAGAGGAGACACTGCACTGCTGCTGAGTTATTTCGGTGGTGTTCGGAAGTGCCTATTGTGATTCAACGTACTCACGTACTCAGGACACCACCTACTAAGCCCTCTCCCCCGTCCCCCACACCCCGCCTATTGGCGTTTGTGAGCGTTTGTGCAGGCGCGCGCGCGCCCCATTGTGTTTCTGATTCCACTTGGCCGACGAAGCTTACTCAGCGAATGCCCGACTGACAATGCATGCCACTTCAGTCGTCATAATTATCTCTGTGCACGAACGTCGATTCCCGAAGGCTGTGCACTGCTGTGTTCATTCATGTTACAGCATGACCCTTGTGATTGTTGTAACGGCATAATATTAGATTACAGTCCCGCCTGCACCATTTCCAGTGCTCGCACGCATGTACAGCTGCCAGCCAGAATGGGCATGAAGATTTGATTGTATCAGAACAGTATTGTTGATACTATCATTATTATTATGATCATTATCATTACTATTAATATTATCATCACAATCATTATCATTATTGTTATTATTATTATCATTAATATTATTATTAGTGGTAGTAGTAGTAGTAGTAGTAGTAGTATCATTACTATTATCACTATCATCATTATCATTGTTGTTATTATTATCGTCATTATGATTATTACTATTACTATTATTATTATTATTATAAAAATTTGTGGCAGGGGAAAAGTGGAGCAGTGGGTGGGGGGAGGAGGGAGGGAATAGGATCAGGTACAGGGAACAGGTAGTCCCTCCCTACCTCCATTCCTACCTGCACCCCATCCCCACCCACTCAATGGGCAGGCTTCCTGTCTGGGTCTCTGTGGTCACGGCATCGCGTGTCGCCGTGAAATACCGGGCGGCATTTGATGACCCGGGAGGGAATGACAAAAAAAAAAAAAAAAAAAGGAAAAAAAGACAAGATTATGGTTCACGTAGAGACTTCTTGTTTCCTGTCCTTTCACTTGTTTTTTTTTTCTTTCTTTCTTTCTTTCTTTCTTTTCTTCTCCCCCCCCCCCCCCCCCACGTCCCCCACCCCCTCCCCCCTCCCCGAAACAGACACAGGTGAAACAACACGTATACGTACAGGGAAAACAAGTATATACACAGCTTATGGATGTATGGGAACAGGTAAAACACACATATAATATGAGGAACAGATACCACACACACACACACACACACACACACACACACACACACACACAGTGGTAAAGCGATCGTCGTCAGGTATTGAAAAAAAACCCAAAGAAGGTGGCAAAAGGTCAGGAATGCAGGGCCAGAGAAGCTGTGAGCTAACGCTCTGCATTCTTTCCTCAGCGGCCAGGGGTCAGGTAGAAACGGGTGGCAGGGTACTGATAATGATACCCGGGGTAGCTTGACAGCCAGACAAGATTCCCTAGCAGGGTGGTCCGTCTGATCTGGCTCGTCAGGTTCCGTCTGAGTAGGCCTAAGGTCTTGTTGGCTCGGTTGGAGACATTGGAGATGTGGGGGGTCCATCTAAGATCATGTGATGGTGATGCCGAGGTATTTTGATTTGCTGACTACATCAAGGGTGTGGCCACGAAAGGTGTACTCTGATGGTAGGGGGTCTCTCTTCCGGCTCACTCGCAGTGTCCGACATTTGTCTGGATGGAAGCTCATAAGCCACTTCTGCTCCCATTCTGCGAGGCAATCGAGATCCTTTTGTAGGGCTTGCTGGTCGCTGGTGGAGGAGATGTTTTTTTTTTGTGGCACAGATTATCATCAGCAAAGAGACGAGCAGTGGAGGACAGTCCAGTCGGCATGTCGTTGATGTAGAGCAGGAACAGGCAAGGCCCAAGAACAGAGCCTTGGGGAACTCCAGATTCTACAGGAACAGGACTGGAAGTGGCTCCATCCACCACTACAGACTGCTGTCTGTCTGATAAGAACTTCCTGATCCAGGTGTGTACTTTCTCTGTGATGCCAAGGAAGTGGATCTTGTGGAGCAGGAGGGAGTGGCAGACTTTGTCGAACGCTTTGGAAAAGTCCATGATGAGAGCGTCTGTCTGTTTTCCGGCTTCAAGGTTTGCTGAGAGCTCGTCTATAAGTCCGATGAGCTGGCTTTCACAGGATCGCTGGCGTCTGAAACCGTGCTGTGCTTCGGTGATGATCCCATTCTTTTCTGCAAAGTTCATAACAGAGCTTGTGATGATGTGCTCCATTATTTTGCATGGTATGCTGGTCAGGGAAATAGGGCGGTAGAACGGAAGACGACTCAACCTGCTCACTACACGACGTCTTCTTCCTCAACAGACTTCACCAGCCGGAGGTTGTCACCTCTTCAGCACCCCAGTGAAAAGAAGATTCTTCAATTACGGCGAAGATTTCACCCGGCCAGTTAAGTAGATGTTAAAAAAACAAAACAAAACAATACAAAAAACAACAACAACAACAACAACAACAAAACAAACCAAACAAACAAACAAACAAACAAAAAACCAAAAAAACCCAACAACAACAAAAAACAGGAAGCCACCGTCAAAGAGTCTTATACATATTCAAGGACCCGTAAATAGCTTCCTAGAGACTGAACCTTACTAAGAAAGGAAAACTAAAAAAAATTCGAACCCCAAAAAACATTGGAAAGTAATCTGGGACAATTTGTGGTTGTTTCGAATGAAATTGTTTGGAATGCAATTTTTGTTGCGCTCTTTGTTAACCAGTTGGTCTAAAATTGAAGATAGTAAAAAATTATTGTTTGACACGATAGACCATTCAATCCTTCTTTCCCGTCTTCATTTTACATTTGGTATCAACGGCACTGTTCTAAACTGGTTCAAATCTTATCTCACTGATCGATTCCAGTCTGTCATTGTTGATCATTTCCAATCTGAGCCCGTTCAAATCGAACATGGAGTCCCACAGGGATCTGTTTTTGGCCCAGTGCTCTTCACACTGTACATTGCTCCTCTCGCTGAAATTATCAACCGCCATAATATCAGTCATCATTCTTATGCAAAATAGCCTCCCTTGTCTGCCCTTCCTTGTCTTTAGTTTCTACAGTTTTAGAGTTATGCATGCGTGTGAATGACTGGTGCGAAGGCGCTTTGATTTGTCTCTGTACAAGATCCAGCGCTATATAAATACCATTATTATTATTATTATTATTATTATTATTATTATTATATCAAAACAAAGTGTTTCTTTTCTCTCATAATTTTTGGTTTCTTTAGCTGTGTGGAGGTTGGACACAACTATGCACTAACACATTACAGAACTAATAAGAAAAACATGCATCTGGCAATATTTGAATAAAAAAAGAAAATTAGAGAACCACGAACAACGTACACACGAAAGAACCGTAACAAATGGGGACTCGTCCGGGATTAGGAAATAATTCGAAATTTGGCATCCCTTTCAAAATTTTATCATATAAAACTCTCATCGGAAAATTGCTGTAGGTCTATGTCTTTGACAGGTGGCTTGTCTTGTTTGTAAATTTGTATTTCGTTAAATTTATTATTTGGGTTGTAGCTTTGACAGACTATGTGTCTTTTAAATGTTCTGTATCCTTCTCTTTGTTTGTAGATATCAAAGTTGGCAAAAATCTACAGTGGTGATTAAAGAAGCCACTACAAGTTAAATTTCTTTAGTGAAGCTGGAAAGGTCTCTTAGTATAGAGAGCCAGCTGGGGCAAGATCTACTGCACTTGCCTGCCTACAAATTTGCATGGTGAAATTCGCATTATGTAGGATGTTTGCGAAAAACGAATGACTCAAGTGGAGTATCAGAGTGGATCATTTTTCCAATGGGCCGAAGGCAGAATCTAGGAGATACAGATTCTGGATAGTCGTATTAATAAAAAAAATTTCTGTAGGGTTCAGAATTATCGACACAATTATAGCGTAAGTTATTGTGGTAGTGACTCGAGAGTAGTCAGAGATAACTAGCTATAGAGATAGTAACTAAGGGCTTATTTAGCTACTAACGTTTTTAGAACGGGAACGAACGAACTCGAAGATATGGCAGGTGGACATCGTTACAATACACGGTCACGTGGAGATGTACTGTCAGGTCCTAGAAATGTAGTGGATCAAGTAGAAGAGAAGTCGGGGGAAGATTTCCTCCACGCCGACGAGTATCAACAGGAAGAAACCCCTTTCCCGCCCAATCCGACAAACCCCATAACATCGTTATTGGAGGAAGGACGTTTGATAGGGTTGGAAGGTGCGGAATTACGAGATTACGTAATAAAAGAAAAGCGGAGGCTTGATGAGGACGAGAAAGAAGAGAACACAGAGTTAAAACTGGAAAGGTTAAGGATAAGAAATGCAGGAAATGGAAATGAAAAAAACCCAATCAAAATGGAAATGCAACAAGAAAGGTTGATGATTTCAGACCCAAGATACCATTTCTGGATGATAAAGATGAGATTGAGAGTTGGTTTCAGCAGTATGAGCATTGCATGAAAGACTGCACACTGACGGAGGAACAATAGGCCTCCCGCATCGTCTACTTCTTGAAAGGAAAGGCAAGAGTGACGTATTCACGTATGAGCGATGAAGACCGGGAAAATTATGAGACGATAAAGGCGGAGCTGTTCAAAGGTTTTCAACTCACAGCAGAAGAATACCGAAAGAAATTCAGACAGGCTCGTAAGGGAAGAAATGAAACGTACAAAGAGTTGATAATCAGACTGGATAGATACATGACAAAGTGGACTGAGTTGTCCGGAGCAGACGATTCAGTGGAAAACCTACAAGACTTGTTTCTACAAGATCAGATACTGGAAGTCTTAACCCCTGAATTGGCTGTATATGTACGCAACCATCAGCCCAAGACAACGCAAGACATTCTCAACCTGGTATACACGTATGAACAAGCTCGTTCTGGAATCAAAGGATATGATAAATCACAGAACTCAAGGTTCAACCCCCGTCTGCCTAGAAGGGAGAATAGAGGAGAGAGTGGAAAAGAAGCTCAATCAGCCACCCAGCTGAACCAGCGCCAGCAAGCACGGACGCTGACCGAAGCTGAGAAGAAGGCCCTGAAAGAGAAGGGAGCGTGTTTTCGTTGCAAAGAAACCGGACACATTTCTCGTGACTGTCCGAAGAAGAAGAGTGGGACGAATCACAGTGCCGGTTGTGCTTCAGCTGAGGAAGAAACAGAGAAAATGACCCCATCCCAAGCATTGTATGTAATACAATGCCCCAACTGTCTCCACCAAGTGAGTGCGATTAGGACGGAGAAGAAAGTTGTCATACCAGACAAACTAGAAAACTGTGCTTCACCTGCAAAGGTAAGAAATTCAACAGCGTGGTGCCAGTCAAGGTAGACGGAAAAGAAGTGTTAGTACTGAGAGATTCAGGCTGTACAGGAATCATTGTAAAAGCAGACCTGGTGAATAAAAGATGCTTCACCTCTAAGTCCAAGGAAACTATGCTAGCTTCCAAGGATGTCAAGACTAGTCTCCCGATAGCAGTGGTGGAGATCGACCCACCATACTTCAAAGAGGAAACCGAAGTATTCGTGATGGAACAACCCTTGTACCCTGTATTGATTGGACAGGCATTTGGAGTTGGCGACCTGAAGAAAGAAACACCTGTGTACCCGGTGAGAGATCCTAATTGGTACGAGAGCCCGGTTGCTGCTGTGACAACTCGACAGCAGACTCGAGAAGAAAACATGACTAGAGCAGAAACTCAAAACGACAGCAAGAAAAGTCAGACATGTTTGCGCCGGAAGATCTGAAACGCGAGCAAGCGAACGACCCTTCTCTGCACATAAGGCAGTTTGCTGCAGAAGAAAGGAAGTTCATGGCATACAGTATGTCTACAAGAAAGGAGTACTTCTGAGAGTAGTATCTGATCGGACAGGAACCAAGCATTCCAAGGTGGTGGTCCCGAAAAAGATGAGAGCGAAGGTATTATCTTTGGACATGATCACGTGATGGCTGGACACCTCGGATTCAACAAGACTTCAGTACGCATCCGCGCGGAATATCTGGTGGTCAGGTTTCCTCACTGAAATAAAGAGATACTGCGCATCTTGTGATACCTGTCAAAGAACCACACCCAGAGGAAGAACGCCGAAAGCCCCACTTGGAAACACACCAACGATTGATGTAATGTTCAAGCGAGTGGCAGTAGACATCATTGGCCTGACTGCACCCATGTCTGAGTCGAAAAAGCAGTACATCCTCGTCATGGTAGAGTACAACACCAGGTACTCTAAAGTGATAGCTCTGAAAGACATCAGAGCCGAACCAGTAGCAGATGCACTGTGGGAAATGTGGACACGTCTCAGGGTCCCAAACCAGATCATTACCTATCAAGGAGAGCAGTTCACTGGGCACCTCGTGAAAGGAGTTAATGAGTTCCTGAAGATTAAACACAACATGACGGCTCCATTCCATCCCCAGTCAAACGGATTTGTGGAGAAATTCAACAGGACACTCAAGAGCATGCTCAGGAAAGTAGCGATAGAACAGCCCAAGAAGTGGGACACTTTCATCCCAGTCCTGCTGTTTGCTTACTGCGAAACTCCTCAGGAAAGTACTGGTTTCTCCCTGTTCGAAATGATCTACGGAAAGAAAGTCAAAGGCCCGATGCAGATTCTCCGTGAAACATGGACGCAGGAGGAGATGACTGGAGAAGTCAAGACCTCAGCCGAGTACGTGTTCGATCTACGGAACAAGATTGAAGAGACATGTGAGATTGCGAAAGAAAACTTGCGAAAGGCTTCGAGAAAGCAGGCAAAGTACTTCAACCGGAAGGCAAAGGACAGATCCTTAGAAGTTGGACAGAAAGTACTGCTGTTGTTGTCTACCAAACAACAAGCTTGAACTGACTTGGATGGGTCCGTTCACCGTGATAGAAAAGATCAACGAGGTGGATTACCGCATACAGAGGGGATCTAAATCCAAAGTCTATCACATCAACCTGATGCATGCATGCGTGTGTGTGTGTGTTAAAGCGTGGGAAGCATGGAAGTCGTCACCAAGTGAGGTCGAACAGTAATCACAAGAAACTATGCACAGTGCCGATAAACAAAAGCGCACAAACGACAATACTGGCAACCATTTTTACCTGCACACACACATAGCCTTCTGTGTTGACAACAAAAACAAAACTGAAGAATAAACTATCCATCCCTAGTTTCTCACACTGTGTTACATTTTCACCTCACAAAACACATTCTTTTGTTCTCTCAGTGTGTTCAGGCTGAATCTTCGCCTGCTTGTGTCATATGTACTGACTGCATTTTAAGTGTTTGTGACACAATTATGCGTTCTTTACATTCCAAAGTAAAATGTTTGTCATTCTATATGCTCTGGTTGTTCTATACAAATCCAAATCCAGAGAAATTACGCGAGAACTCGAAGACCATTATTCAGACTTCATAAGAATGTATGTATGAGCTTATAATTTTATCACAGCTTAACACAACAGCAGAGTGAGAACTGTATTATCAGTGGTTTCTCCATTGCAATAAGAAATCATTTACTGCTTAATCTTTTGTGAAGGACTGTTACTCTCAAACTACGAGGCAAAATTCCACTGGCTCTTAGTTCTGCAGCCTTGGGGCTAGTCAGTTTCAGTTTCAGTTGCTCAAGGAGGCGTCACTGCGTTCGGACAAACCATATACGCTACACCACATCTGCCAAGCAGATGCCTGACCAGCAGCGTAACCCAATGCGCTTAGTCAGGCCTTGAGAAAAACAACAACCCCCCCCCCAAAAAAACAACAACAAAAAAACACACAAAAAAAACACGGGGGAATAAATAATAGATAAGCTTACATAAATAAATAAATAAATGAATAATAATTATAATATAGAAAAAGGTAGTAGTAATAATAATAGTAATACTAATAAAATGATATATTAAAAAAAAAGAAAAAAAAAGGACAACAATGGTGATAAATGGGGCTAGTCAGCGTTTGGGAACTATTCCAACGCCGACTGTCCTGAAACCCTCTTGACCGAGAGAGTGGGGATGCAACTTGGGCAAGACACTCTCCACTATAATCAAATTATAGCCCAGACAAACTGTACAACAGTTACCTGATCTGCTTTTCTGATGGTCATCGTCGAAAACGACTATCATACATGTATGTATGTATGTACGAGTGTGTCTGGGCACTTACGTGCCTATGTGCCTATGTGCGTGTACGTTTTCGTGCACGTGTGTGTGTGTCTGTGTGTGTGTATGTCAGTGTGTCTGCGCACACTTACCCACAAGTAGACGGATGTAGGCAGGCGGTAGATACGTGTAAAGACAGGTCAAAGGAC
The DNA here is from genome assembly GCF_041734735.1 of Babylonia areolata. Taxonomy (NCBI): domain Eukaryota; kingdom Metazoa; phylum Mollusca; class Gastropoda; order Neogastropoda; family Buccinidae; genus Babylonia; species Babylonia areolata. Next base: position 38,241,031 of record NC_134895.1, on the reverse strand, counting down.
GGGTCGACAAGTATGTATATAGGAGTAAATTAGGGAGGTAGGCAGTTACATATGTGCACCAATAGGCATGTGTATGTATATGTATATAATATATATATATATATATATATATATATATATATATATATATATATATATATACTCCATTAGTATCCCTGTCTCACACCTTTACTTAGATGTTCCCGTGTCTCCGACCAGTTTGCTGGTGTCACCCCATCGTCTGTCAAGTCTGACGTCTCTCTCCACTGTTTGCCGCCAGTTCATCTTTGGTCTCACCTTTTCAACAGCAAGATAACATCACTCCATGTGTGTGCCAAAAAATCGCAGTTCAGTCCGTACCACTAAACCACCTCCTTAGCGACAGTCCGCAAACGCGGATACTGCTATTCCTTTCTGTTCTCAGTGCCTGACTAAGCGCGTTGGGTTACGTGCTGGTCAGGCATCTGCTTGGCAGATGTGGTGTAGCGTATGTGGATTGGCAGATGTGGTGTAGCGTATGTGGATTTGATCGAACGCAGTGACGCCTCCTTGAGCTACTGATACTGATACTGATACTGATATTGATACTCTGTTCCTTCGCCTCGCCAAGTACAGAGCGAAAGACTTGTCAATATGTGTAACAGGCATGCTTGCAGGTGTTTGGCGAACTATGCTTTTTATTAGTTCGCTTCGCTAACTTGTGGTTTTCTTCTGTGTGACATACGTAGAACCTTCAAGTACAAAAAAGGATTGAACTTCTGCTTGGTTTTGTTCTTCAGCATGAGATGTCAAGTATTGTAGTGTATGTGTATGTAAACTTTTGCAGGAAAAAAAAAAATCATCTGCCTTGGTCTCAGGTGAGCTCTTCTATTTTGGTGTGTGTGTGTGTGTGTGTGTGTGTGTGTGTGTGTGTGTGTGTGTGTGTGTGTGTGTGTGTGTGTGTGTCTTTCGTCCCCGGGGGTTAGTTTGACCGCTGAAAATGTCCCCCGGGGACTTTCTCACCGTTCATAATGTCCCATGTGGACATTTTCAGTGGCCAGAATGTCCTCTTTCTGCATTTTAGCCTTGTTCTGAAATGTCCCCCCAACCCTGAACATCAATAAAACGCAAGAAGTAGGAAATTTTTACCACCAAAAATGTCCACAGAGGACATTATGAACCGTGAGAAAATCCTTGGGGGACATTTCCAGAAGTCAAATTGTCCCCCTGGGACGTTTCTGGGTCTGGGACAATCTGGGATACTACACTGGCACTTTTGTGACATCCATGTTGATAAAAAATCCCAACGGTTACGGAAACTGCAACAGAAACGTCAAAAAGAAGTCTGGCTGAAGAAGACTCCTCTCCAGTAGAGCCTATGGCACGAGGTGCTGAAAGCCTTCGGGAAGCCAGTCCATCAACAAGTCTTCTGATGACAAAGACCAAGACCAGGATAGGGACCTGGAACATCTGAACCCTTATGAAAGTGGAAAAACAGTTCAAGTAACTAGAGAAATGGAAAGATACAAACTCAAGGGCCTCTGTGAGACCAGATGGAATGGCTCAGGACAGCAAAGACTCACAAGCAGAGACACCACCATCTACTCAGGACATGAAGACCAAGACCACACACACACACATATGGAATAGCTCTGCTTATGACACTGGAGGCAAGAAGGACACTTGGAGTGGGAACCAGTATCTCCAAGGATTTTATCTGCAAGGTTCAACTCCAAAGGCAGCAAAACTACTATCATCCAGTGCTATGCGCCAACCAACACAAGCTAAAAATAAACAGAAGGGGGGCTTTTATAACACCCTCCAAACAACTGTGGACAAATCACCTAGAAGAGACCTGAAAATACTCATGGGAAAACTGAACGCAAAAGTTGCCACAGACAACAGTGACAGAAAGAGCATCATGGGGATATAGCGCTCTGGCACCAGAAGTGAGAATGGGAACTATTTGCAGATTTCTGCACTTTCAATGACCTGGTCATCCCCCACAAGGAAATACATAAAAAGACATGGTTTCTCCAGATGGGAGGATGGAGAACCAGATAGACCATGTCACCTTCAGTCGCAAAATGGAGAAGCCTACTGGATGTCAGAGTGAAACGAGGTCCGATGCAGCTTCAGACCACCACCTGGTTGAGGCAACCTTAAAGGTCAAGCTGAAGGCCTTCCATGATCCAACAAGGCGACCATCCTGCAAGTACAACGTGCAGAGGTTAAAGAGCAGAGCAGAAACTCAAGCGTATCAGTGTGAGCTGAAGAACAGTTTTGAGGTCTTAGCATAACAGAGGAACACTGGACATCAGTTTAGAACACATGGGCAGAAACATGCACAGAAGTCTTGGGATCAACACCTGACACCTGGCTCCTGATCAACAAGAGGAAAGACCTAAAACAGGAAATAAACTCTGAACTCTCACCAAACAATTAGAATACCTGGACTTCACGGACGATGTATGCCCCCTCTGATATAGACACCAAGATGCCCAGGAAAAGCTAGTCCGAAGAAGTTGAGATAACAGGTCTGAAAATTAATACCAGGAAGGCAGCCAGGTGGACATAGGCCTGGCTGAAGAGAACAGCCCAAAGCCACTGGAGGAGTACTGTTGCAGCCCTATGGTCCACACCGAGTCTAGAGGCATAAGTCAAGTAAGTCAGACACTTCCTCGAAACAGGGCCGGGCTTGTTCTTATACCAGTCATCTGACATGTGTACACAGCAGCAATAACAAAACAAATGTGCAAACACAAATCAACTCCCATTCAAGACTGGCAAAGTCTATTAATCCTGAATATTGACAAGAAAAAGGGAAAAGACGAAACCAACAAGGCAAGCTATTGACCAATTAGCTTGCTAAGCTGCATTTGCAAGACCATGGAGTGGATGCTGAACCAAAGACTCCAATACCATCTGGAGAAAAATGGCCATCGCAGTCCAGTACAAACAGGTTTGCATCGACACAGAAGCCCTGAAGACGATATTGCCTGCCTGACCCAAGATATTGAGGACGCTTTCGAGAGCAAGAGGAAGACCTTGTCTGTCTTTGTGGACCTCATAAGCGCCTTCGACAAAGTCTGGAAAGGAGGATTCCACTTTAAGCTTCTCAAGAAACAGGACTGTGGAAAGATGTATGGCTGGATCCAGGATTACCTTTTCCAGAGGACAGCCAGAGTTAAACTGAAGGGCCACAAAAACGGCACCTTACTGGTGTCCTGCTTTCCCCCCACAAGAACAGGTGGAATCCCTACAGGATTAAGAGGAGTGGGAGTCAGAGGAGCTAAAATAGTCCTAGATGTTCCTGGAGTAGGCAAGAGGAATAGCCGCAATGATGTAGAACTGAGGAACTTGTCCCTCGAGATGCTGGACCGAGACTATCCGTGTGACAAATGGACCCACATCTACACAGGTGGCTCTGCTGAGAGTGCTGTAAAGAATGGTGGCCGAGGCTTTCTCATTGATTCCCAGATAGCAGCCGTGTCACAAGGTTCATTCCTACAGGTCAGCTGTCTACAAACAACAGAGCAGAGGATTGTGCACTGCTTCATGCAGCACAGACTCTGAATTCCAGAGAGAGCTGTCTACGCACACTGTCATTCTAACGGACTGCAAATCAGTGTTGCAAAGTCTCCTTGCAGGAGAAGAGAGTCAGAACCTGCAAGACATTAGGCAGACATAGGGGACATTAAGTCAGAGGACAGTACTGACCCTCCAGTGGATCCCATCACACTGTGGAGTCAGGTGGCTGACAGTCTGTCAAAAGTGGGCAGCAAAATGGAACAGACTGTCCATCCTGTCTTCTATAGAGAACCATGAGCAATCCTGAAGATCCAGTTCAGAGAGCAGTGGAAAAACAAACACCAAGCTGGAACAAACATCAAACTGGATCCGAGGTGGATGTTCTCTGGACATTGTAGGCTCTTTTCCCACCTCAACACACTGAGACTGTCCCCTACTGATGACTGCCCATGTGGCACGGGTTCGTAGACACCAGAGCATTTGCTACAGTTCTAACTTTTGGTGCACTGAAGAGGAAAACCTGCCCCTGTGCGGTGGAGCTCCACGGGAAGCTCTGGGGACCACGTGCTGCACTGCAGAGGACGGCGGACTTCGCGCTGCAGACCAGATGGACCATCTAACAGCATGACCTGGGAAACGCGGAAGAAGAAGAAATCCTGAATAAGCTACACAGAATATACGGACAATAAAGAACAAACACGTGGTTGCCTCGATGGTTTTTTGACTTGAAATGAATAAATAATGAGGCCAGGAGAACAAATGATTAACAAATAGTAAAGAATATGTGTGAATGACTTGTATTCAGGGAAAGTCGAAAATATATGTTTGAATGTCTTGTATCAAGAGAAAGTCATAATTATAAGCGTGAATGTCATGTGTTATGAGAAAGTCATAATTATAAGTGTGAATGTCTTGTGTTAAGAAGTTCCTGAAGGTGAGCCCCAACAGAGGGCAGCAGGACAGTGCAGGTGAACCCAAACAGAGGGCAGCATGACAGAGCATGTGAACCCCAACAGAGGGCAGCAGGACAGTGCAGGTGAACCCCAAGTGAGACTTGTAGAGCAGCCTGAAAACAGCAGCATGGTGGAGGGGGTGCCTGAACTTTGGACTGAAACAGACAGTGCCAGTATGAACTGTGACTCATTGTGTAGTGTTGTGCTGCGTTGTGTTGTGTTTTGCTCTGTTGTGTTGTATTGTGCTGTGTCATGTCGTGCTGTGTTGTGCTGTGCTGTACTGTTGTGTTGTGCTGTACTGTGCATTGAAACATAGTGTGAATGTGTTGATGAGTGCAATTACATTTCTTAAAGTTTTCAGTAAACTTCTCTCTCTCTCTCTCTCTCTCTCTCTGTATGTGTGGATGGTCGAAGTGACATGTGAGTGAGGAGAAATTTACATACACGTGAACAGGTGCTTTTGAAAGGATTTGACTCTTTTCTCTTTGGTGAGAAAGCTTACTTTACACCACAACTCCATTTTCACTGCTGATATATATTTGAAAGAACAACAAGTCGGGTCGTGATCCCACAGAGTATAATTCTTTCTCTCAACCTTTCGCCCTGTATTTGGGCTTCAGTGGGAGAAACAGGATCAAACGCAAATAGAGTTCTACAGGTCAAAAGATTAACCAGGACTGTTTTTGGTGCGTCCACCATTACTTTAAGGAAAATCGAAGACATCTTGCGCTTGGATTTATTATTTGATGTATGACGGAATGAAATAAGATAATAAAAAAAAAAATAAAAAAAAAAAAAAACACTCCCGTCGTAAAATAAAAATTCGTTACGTTCGCACACAAACTGCACTCCAGCATTTGAATCTGATTCTGATTGTAGTGACGTGTTGGGTGTGTTCGGAGCGGTGGCGTCTGGCCTACCTCCTCTTTATCGGTTCTTTCTTCGGCTACGCTCTCCGAGTCAACATCAGCGTCGCCATTGTCTGCATGGTGAAGTCTGGCACCAGTACCAGCAGCAGCAACAACATCAGCAGCATCATCGGCAACAATGTCGCAGCCACCAATGTTTCCATTTGTGGTGGATCTCTTCCTTCGTCTGATTCCAACACGGTAACTATGGATACATGAAATGAAAAGGAAATACACCTTTCATCCCCACCCCCACCACCCCCAAAAGGATAAGAATAAATGAAAAAATGAAGAAATAAGACAACACGTTGTATACTATGAATATATAGGATATAAATCAAAGTAAGTTCAACTTGATTAAAGTTAGATTTTTTTTTAAATGAAAGAAAATAAAACAGAAGAAGAAATATAAGATAAAAACATAAGACAGACAGACAGACAGACAGAGAGAGCCATCATGAACAAACAATAAAGGGAGGTACATGGGATGAATGGAAAGAAAGAAATAATGGAAAGAAAGAAGTAAATTAGAGTCTTTTTATTTCATGGGTTGAAATGGCGCTAAAATATCAGCAAATATATTAGACACAACAACCAAGTGCAGTTGTGTTGTTTTCCGACACTATCATGTTGTTATAAGCATAAACACTACAACACTCACATACACCCACACACACAGCCTCCCACCCAAACACCCACAAACACCATTACACAGTATATCAAAACAAAAGCTCACTGTAAACAATATTTCGGCTTGAGGCTTTCATCTGGAGGGATTCATAGAGAATGAAAACCCTCAAAAAGAAGGTTTCAAGCTATAATATTGGTTTGTTTGTTCTTTCTGTACCCACTTCCAAAATGACCCTACCCCCTTCCTGTTAATGTACCTTGTAGCAAGGAATCCTCATCGGCATAACTAGGATCACTTCAGTTGATCAACAACAACATTACTTCGTTTTCTGTCACGTTTTCGTAGTTGCTATTGTTGACGTTGTGCGGAAAATCTAACAAAATTCTAGCCATCTCCTCTGTGCCGTACGTTCTCGCAGCCATGTTGACATGCTCAACAACTTTCCGCTTTACAAAACACAAAAATCGCATCAAAATCGAGCCAAAATGTGCTGAGAATTGCTTCGAACAGGCTTCAAGCCAGCCGCCATTTGCAATTAAGTAAGCGTATGCAAATAAATAGCTGGACTGTTGATAATGCAGTTGCCCCTAAACCGCGGATATATCTGCGGCCGGAAGTGAAATGCTTGTAAAGCGCTTAGTGTTTGGTCCCTAACTGGATTGGTGCTGTATAATTATCAATAATTATAATAATGATACTGATCTTCATCATCACCATAATAATAACAATAATTTCTCCAGGAAGGAGAATTCGACTGGGACAAAACCATTCAAGCCAGCATCCTCTCCTCTTTCTTCTACGGGTACCTGTTGATCCAAATTCCGGGTGGATGGCTGGCGGGCAGGTTCGGTGGCAAGAAGGTGATGGGTACCAGTCTGACGGTGGTTGCCCTGGCAACGGTGCTGCTACCCGTTCTGGCCCGGCAGGACTACCGCTACGTGTTCGCCCTGAGGGTGATCATGGGGCTGGCTTCCGTGAGTGGGAGGGGGGAGGGGGGATGGTGGTGAGGGGGGTAATGATGGTGGTGGTACTGTTATGGTGGTGGTGGTGGTGGTGTTGATGACGCCTGAGAGTTTATGCTAAGGTCGGACATCAGCTGAAGAAAAGAGGGGGAAGACGATGGCGAAGACAATGAAATGGTTGAGATAATTGCTCTGTGCACAACTTCGCTTGCGTTCATGGTGGTGGTGGTAGTTATATTTGTAATGGCAGTGCAGATGGACTGTTGGCTATGATGTTGACGATGCGTTCTTTGATGACGGCGATGACTACTACGATGAATAAGAAGGAGTTCATTGCCTTCCAACATATCTTCCATTATCCACATCTGTGAAAAATTAGAACTGAGCTGGCTTGTCGGACCAAATAAAACTTTCGATCTCCCATATCAATATATATATTTGCTCACTTTAAACTCATGGTTGACAAGCCGTGCGAATTTCCCAAACTATCAAGCTCTCCTAATTTCTTAAAACCTAACTCTCCCTTGTTTATACATACCTAAGTCAGAGTCAAATCAACAAGACTATCTTAAGATTTTAAGCCATAGAGTTGAATTCACGACCAACTGGCTGGTCCCTTTAAGATTAAGTTGTTCAGGGCTGGGGTCTTGGGTTATGTCTTTGCTGTGCAAATATTTATATATCCCTAACAAACCCCTGTTTCGTGATCATACTCCGCCACTGTAACTTTTGCTGATGTAGTAAAAATTAACTTTGACATGCCACTGTGGTGAAGTGCTCAGCGTCGTTGACTAACAACGACTTGGTGGATGCGGATTCGACCCCTATGAAAGGTGGTCTTTTTCGGGTTTGCTCCTACCCATAGCTGAGTGTGCTATGGACTCAAATGGGAAGACTGATACCATACAGTCTAGGATCATCCACTTCAGTGATGCGTCTGAGGCTGCTGCTCAAGTTTCCTGATCAGCACTGCAGGTGTCTGTATCTCTCAGCCTGGTGACGTCGGAATGTATCATGAAAGTACACAGCATTGTCAAGTGGTTCCAAACCCAAACGGACCCCATAGCAGCCTCTTCATTCACCCCCACCCCCAAACCAAATGGACCCCATAGCAGTCTCTTCATTCACCGCCCCCCCTCCCAACCCAAACAGTCCCCATAGAAACCTCATCACCGCCCCACCCCCAACCCAAACAGTCCCCATAGAAACCTCTTCACCGCCCCACCCCCAACCCAAACAGTCCCCATAGAAACCTCTTCACCGCCCCACCCCCAACCCAAATGGACCCAATAGAAACCTCTTCACCGCCCCACCCCCAACCCAAATGGACCCAATAGAAACCTCTTCACTGCCCCACCCCCAACCCAAACAGTCCCCATAGAAACCTCTTCACCGCCCCACCCCCAACCCAAACAGTCCCCATAGAAACCTCTTCACCGCCCCACCCCCAACCCAAACAGTCCCCATAGAAACCTCTTCACCGCCCCACCCCCAACCCAAAAAGTCCCCATAGAAACCTCCACCGCCCCACCCCCAACCCAAAAAGTCCCCATAGAAACCTCTTCACCGTCCCACCCCCAACCCAAAAAGTCCCCATAGAAACCTCTTCACCGCCCCACCCCCAACCCAAAAAGTCCCCATAGAAACCTCTTCATCGCCCCACCCCCAACCCAAATGGACCCAATAGAAACCTCTTCACCGCCCCACCCCCAACCCAAACAGTCCCCATAGAAACCTCTTCACCGCCCCACCCCCAACCCAAACAGTCCCCATAGAAACCTCTTCACCGCCCCACCCCCAACCCAAACAGTCCCCAAAGAAACCTCTTCACCGCCCCACCCCCAACCCAAACAGTCCCCAAAGAAACCTCTTCACCGCCCCACCCCCAACCCAAACAGTCCCCATAGAAACCTCTTCACCGCCCCACCCCCAACCCAAACAGTCCCCATAGAAACCTCTTCACCGCCCCACCCCCAACCCAAACAGTCCCCAAAGAAACCTCTTCACCGCCCCACCCCCAACCCAAACAGTCCCCAAAGAAACCTCTTCACCGCCCCACCCCCAACCCAAACAGTCCCCATAGAAACCTCTTCACCGCCACACCCCCAACCCAAATGGACCCCATAAAAGCCTCTTCACCATCCCCCCCCCCAACCCAAGTGGACCACATAGCAGCCTCTTCATTTACCGCCCCCTATCCCCCACCCAAATGGACTCTCATAGCAGCCTCTTCACTGCCCCTTCCCCCCGCCCCCACCCACCCAAATGGACCCCATAGCAGCCTCTTTACTGCCTCCCCCTCCTATTCCCCCCCCAACCCAAATGGACCCCATAGCAGCATTTGCATCACCCCCATTGTCATTCATCATCATTGAAATACAGGAAACAAAATGTCCCAAAGTAGGTGGCACAGAACAAAAGCACCGTATCCCACGAGCCATGCAGGATAGTGTGTGTCACAGGGCTCGTGCTTCCCCTCCGTGCACGCCATGTGTGGCAGGTGGGCCCCACCGAGAGAACGGTCCAGACTCACCTCCTTTGCCTACTCAGGTAAATTTAGAACAGGTTGTTTTCTTTTATGGGTGAGGAAGAAAGGACGTAAGGGGTGAGGAACGAATGAACGATGGAACGAACGAACGAACGAACGAACGAGCGATTCTTTTAATTACATGGGGAAGTGGAATAAGCATGCATATGCTTTAAAAAAAGAAGAAAAAACAAACATGCAGCCCTAAGGGCCAAAAGAAAAATGAAATCAAAATATTCACAAAAATAAGAAAAGGATGCAGAAGCGAGTATACATGAAGAAAAGTGGTGTTGTGATCAGCACGGAAGTCAAGAAGAACGACAGGCGGTATGGCCATTTCCATCTCTATTGAGGATTCGACTTTACGTTCCACACTAACCTCATTTTCCTACCCAGGCAAAATGGAACAAAATATATTTTTAATGCGGAAGGAAGGAGAGAGTGAGGGTGAGAAAGGCATGGGTGAAGAAGGTATTGTGGTTTGAGCAGAAGGAAATCAGAAGTATGGCTAGTTTCAACGCCATTGTCGAGAAAGCTCTGCGGTTCTTTGTCATCAGATATGGACTAATTGTATGACAGCAAAGAAGAAGAAGAAGAGCTGAGAGTCGTTGGGTACAACTGAAGTTCGGTTTGGAATGACCTGGGATACGTTGGATTTAACTGATGAAGGTTTTGGGTTGAATTGGGACAAGTTGGGCTTAACTGAGGATGGTGTTTGGATTGAGATGGGATAGGTTGGGTTAAATGGAGATGGATTTGATTTACAAAAAAGGCGAACAGTTATGACACATGTTGGAATAAGGTGGGTTGTGATGGGACTACAATGAATCTGGGTGGGTGGGTGGCAGTTTCTTTTGCAGATGGTGGTGATGCATATATCTGAAATACCTTCAAATCTTTCCCATTGAACATGTAGGAAAGGAAGACATGGAAACCTATGGACCCTTGAATGAAAGCAAAGTTTTCAACAGTATTTTGAAAAACAGGAACCAGTTCTTAGACACTCTAATTCAGGAAACGGTAAACTAACCAGCTCGATAAAAAGGATGAACATCCAAAGGCGAGATAGACTTAAAAATTCATGAAAATATATGCATGCATTTATACTATGAATGTGCTCAAATAATATATATATGCATATAATATATATATATATATATATATATATATATATATATATATATTTCTGTGTGTGCGTGTCTATGTGTGTGTGTGTGTGTTTGTGTGCGCGCGCGCGCGCGCGTGATTTATGTGTTTACCATTTTTCATTATTTTCAATAATTTGATTCTTTTACTACTGCCGATATTTAATATGAAAAATCTCTATATGTGACCCTCCACCACGGAATGAGTCGCTTTGTCCCTGACCAACTTTCCCGCTAGCGGCGATTTTAGGCGGGTGGGGGTCAGGTTGTCGATTTTCAGATTTTGACTTCATTGTAAACTTTAGGCTTTCTTTTATCTCATATTGAAGTATCTAGGCATAACTGTGTCTTCTTTTGCCTTAAAAGTGTGCTTAAAATGCCTAACCCGTCATTCTGATCGCCTATGACTTCGCGAAATCGATCAACTTTGACAAGCTTGCCCTCCGTCATCTCTTGGAATCGACCGGTCGAATCATACATTGTTTTAAAGGTCAAGTCCGTCTCTTTCAATCTATGTCCTTCTCATTGGTTGATTTTTTAACTACGAGCGAATCGTCGCTTTCAAAATAAGGATACACTACGTAAACAATGCGTCACTATGAAGGAAAATCCCCTCTGTCATTGGCCGAGAGAGGCCACGTGACGAAACCAGCCATTCAGCACGCTAGCTCAAATAAACATGGTCGCAGGGTTCGGAAGCACGTTTTCAAGATTGACTTGGCGATTTCCTGACAAGATACACTTGCGCTGCACACATTTTGCCATTCAATGAAGAAGACGACATTTGTGAGTTTCTAACCCAGTACTTCATTGATGGAACTGACCGTTCATGAAATCGATCTCAGTGAACACGAAGGCAACGCTGATTTCGAAAGCAGACGACGCAGGATTGTCGTTCAGTTTTCATCAACAATAATATTAATTTTGATGTAGATGACGAATCAACATTTGCACTAGATACAGAAAGATTGGAAGCCTTCGCCTGTAATTGCCGAAATCACATGCACCAGGTGCCATCAGTGTTGTGACTGACATGGAAACAAGTGAAACTGACTTGCTGCACTGAAGTGATAGACCTGGGTTTCTCACAGCTCACACAAGGAATGTGCAAGCAAAGTGACTGGGGGACTGGATATAGCTGAAGTGTCTGAAGGTAAGCTTTCTTATTTTACCCACATTGACAAATACTGAAATGTAATGATGGTATAATCAATTGATAATAATTTATTTAACAATGATTGACTCAAGACTGATGTCTTACATTGGAACAGGAATTCACTGTTTGACATGTGGAATAAAAATGATTAAAAGAATAAAGTGAATCTGAGGAAATTAACAGAATGTAAATTAAAAGATCTCACACACACACACACACACACACACACACACACACACACACACACACACACACACACACACACACACACACACAATGTGTGACACAGTGTGTATACATGTCACTCACTCACACACACACACACACACATACATACACAATGTGTGTCACACAGTGAGTCACATACTCACACACACACACACACACACACACACACACACACACACACACACACACACACACACACACACACACACACACACATACATACACTGTCCCTTCACAGTTTAACCATTTAACTGAGCAAGGGGAGGTTCAGGGGCATGACATTATGAACAGTTTTCAGTTTCACAGAATTTGCTTCAATGGACATTTTATGTGAATGTGTGTCAGGTTGGTGTGTGTGTGTGTGTGTGTGTGTGTGTGTGTGTGTGTGTGTGTGTGTGTGTGTGTGTGTGTGTGTTGTTTTAAATAAATATAGAGTTGTGTCAACAGTAAATACTAACAGTATTACTAATAGTTCAATTTCTTTTTCAGCCCTGAAAGATATGATGGTACTTTATATGCCTGCCTGTACACCAGTGAATAATTCTGATATCACTGCTGGCAAGTCATGTCATCAGAAGGAGAGGCAACACCACCAAACTAACTACACTGTCAACTAAAGAACTGTCTGCTGGTGAACTATCTATGAGTGAGTGAGTCAACTGTTAATGTACTATGATTTATAGTATAAATTTACCATGAAGTGTGCAAACTTAGTTTCTTTTTACAAACTTTGTCTGGATGTACATGCATGGAATTGTAAACTTTTGCACAGACATTTACATAAATGATATAAGTGTGCATGTGCTTGACATGCCACTATGCATAAAGTAACTTAATGGATTGCAGCATGTCATGCACATGCACACTGATATGCACACTGATACTCATAGTGATACAGCATTAATAATCACTATTTCATACTTTTATTATCAGTAAACTGCTTTGTCTGATGATATTATGATATATATATATATATATATATATATATATATATATCATAAGTGTATTCTTTTTCTATTTTCTGATAAAATACATAGAACTAGAAGTAAAGCATTTTGTAAAGTCCTGTGTAAAGAATGAAAGCTGTGATGTAAATGTACAAAACTGAAATTACTGTTGATATTTAAGGCATTAATGAATAAACTTTAGAACATATAGAAAATAATTCAAAACAAAGGAAATGAAAAGAGATAAAGAAGTATTACATAACAAACTGTTTCAGGATAAACCATGCATTTTTGGAACATACTGACACCACCGGTGGAGAAAAAAGAGTGGAGGAAGAAGGTTCAATATCAACACCATCCACCCTGATGACACTTTGTATCACAAGAATTGATTACCTGTGCCACATATCTGCACATTTTTTTTTATTTTTTTTATTTTTTTTATTTTTTTTTTTTAGCAGATTGAGTGTTTGTTTGATGAGGTTGTGTGTCTTTATTGTGTGAAGTATGGGTTTGACAAGTAGGTTTTCTTTGCAGATGAAGTGTTCATTTGGATTATGAAATGTATTTCATTTGATGCTATGCTGGGATAAAACACACATGAACTTGTACCTTTTGTATGAGCAGTTTTGTTGTGTGGATCTTTTTTGTTATTTTGTTGTGCTTGTTGTATGGATTATGGTAATATCACAAGCACACTAAGCCAGTGAGCACATTGAATTACAACAATCACATGATTCGGCATCATGATTTAGCATTTTTTACCTCTAATCTGGCATAAATTTTAGTACACATACTGTACATAGCAAAAGTTTCATAGTAATTGGACCACAAACAACACCACAACAAAACTGATCTTAAAACTGGAAGGTTTTTAGTCATGTTGAGCTGATTAAAAAGTAAGTATACTAATACTTCAGTTGCAATTCTTTCCAAAAAAATTAGAAAATTCTTATTTGAATAAAATCAAATACACTCAATATTTTTCTTCCAAATTTTGTGCAATTGTGGATATTGCCACTAACTATGTGTGTGCCAAATTTCATGAACATATCTTGCTTAGAAGTATGTGGTTGCTATGAACATGTTCCAAAACTTTTCGGCCTTGATTTCTCAGTTCGTTACTTTCGCGACTTTAGAACTTCAAATCACAATAACTTTTCACAGAATCATCCGATTTACAAACTTTTTTTTTCGCTGTAAAGGTCATTTATTGCAGATTTATGATATACCAATAACTAAAAATCGACCTCTGGTGCAAAGCGACTCATTTCGTGGTGGAGGGTCACATATATTATCTATGAAAGATAGATAGATAGATTACTGCACTATGTTGACAACTCTTCTGTCGTAACATTGATAATGACGTCAGACGTAGGTGATGACGTATGTCACAGACAAGCCGCTCTCATTATGAAGCCCCACGGACGAAACTTTGAGAGTGGAAAGGAAAGTAGGACAATGCTTTTCGTTTGAGCTTTTTCCTCCAGCATTTTGTTGTTGTTCTCATCTGAGAGCCTGCCCTCGTGGAATTGTTTACATGGAGTGCTGCCAGCAATATATATGTGTGTGTGTGTGTGTGTGTGTGTGTGTGTGTGTGTGTGTGTGTTCAGGGTACATGGTCGGCAGCATCGCCACCTTCATATTCTCCGGGTACCTCTGTGCTGACGGGTTTGACAACGGGTGGGGCTCCATCTTCTATCTCACAGGTAAGAGGCTTCATCTTCT
>NC_134895.1:38191357-38221357 GCF_041734735.1 Babylonia areolata | reverse complement strand
TTGGTCCTCACAACCTGTTCCCAGTCTCATGGGCTCAATTTTCTTTTGATTTAATACCAAGCTTGAGAATGTGGAGAAATCATTTATGATGTTGGAAGCTTTTAACGTGTCGTCTTTGTTTTCGTTTTTTTTTAAAGAAAAAAAAAAAGAAGAAAAAAAAGAAAAGAGTTGTATCATCCGCTAGATGTTATTTTCATTTGCTTGTCAATTTGTCTGTCAGTAGGAAGTTTTATTCCTTTTATATTGCTGTTTCTAATCTTGATTGCCAGTATTTCTACAGCTACATTGAAAGCTAAGGGTGAGAATGGGCATACCTGTCTGATGGCCCATGACTGATACTGCTAAATGTATTTTAGTTCAAAATATTTACTCATTTTACAAATTGTTCACCAAACCCAAATACTCTAAATGTATAAAACAGAAAACCTCGTGAAACTGTGTCAAATGCTTTGTAATAATCTAGGGCAAGGAGATATCTTGATTCGTTTGTATGGTTCAGATAGTCTATAGCATCATCGGTGGATCTAATTATAGATGAAATGTTTCTTCCTTTCAAGTATCCAACCTGGTCCGGATTAATTAATTTATATATAACTCTATTTAATCTGTTTGCAAGAGCTTTCGCCATTATTTCATAGTCTGTGGTCTCCAGTGATCTAATTCATTACGTGATAATTCTTTTCCTTTGTGTAAAAGTTTGATTATTCCACGTCTCTGTGTATAAGACATTTCTTCGTCTGCAAACGATTCATTGAAAGAATTAGTTGCAAGCTTTTTTTTTTTTAGTTTAATCCAAAAGAATTTCATGAATTCAGTGCTTAACCCATCACTACCTGGAGACCACCCATTTTTCATTTGTTTCAATACGTTCCTGGCTTCTTCACATAATGCTGCTTCATCTTGATCTAACTTTGTGAATTGTTCATCTTTCAAGAAATCGTCTGTTGCGTGTGTAATGTTTTCATTAGTGTTGCCTGACTGTAGAGATCTGAATAAAATCTGACCTGTTCTTCTAATATTTCCATTTGGTTAGATATTATTTCTTCATTGTTCTTACAAATACTTGTCATAACATTCATATTTGATCTAGGTTTTTCTGAGCGGAGGAAGAATTTTGTACTTTTTTCTCCTTCCTCAATCCAATTTTCCCGAGCTCTTACCTGTGCACCTTTTGCTTTATTGAGCTCAAGAATCTCGAGTTGTTGTTTTATGTTTAAAATGTTTTTGTGTACCTCTTCATTGTTATGACCATTCAATAACTTTTTCCAAATGAATTAACTGTTTTAGTAGTATTAATTCGTTATTATTTTTACCATACTGTATGCAAAACTCCTTTATTTTTATTTTACACAGTTCCCATAATTCTATTGACTTACCTTGGTATACTGTTCCATTTTCATCCATAAACTGATCAAGAAAGTTGTTCATTGACTGTACAAAAAGAGGGTCTTTCAAAAGTGAATCTCTCTCTCTCTCTCTCTTATGTTAAATGGATCAAATATTGGCTGAATTTGACTAGAATGATAAAAACAGATTACCATTTAAAGCTTATAAGATGTTATATTTGTTTTAGATAATAATGGCAAAAAGACTTGGGCAATGAGCTTTCAGCAGTGTTTTAATTCTTATTGTTTTGCATTTGTGTGGGACAATCACGGGGTTGAAGATATTGCTTTAGACAACGGATTATTCATTGCAGGTGGCAAGATTGGCATGATCATATGCAAACCAGTGATAGACTTGCACAGTTTAGACTTTTCAAAACATCGCATGTCATTGAACCATACATTGAGTTAGTATTGAACAGATTTCTGAAATGAGCATTGACAAAATTTACATATGGTGTTTCTGATATTGCTACTCATTGTTTCAGATACGGAAATTCAAGGGAATCTGTATTTATTTGTCGTTTATGTAATATGGGGAAGGAGGACGAGCTACATTTTGTGTTATGTTGCCCTGCCTTGAGTGACCTCAGACAAAAACTAATCCAACCAAAGTATTATAAAGGTCCATCTAACTTTAGAGATTTAATTTGCTCACGTCGTCAAGACATGAGTCTACTCTGTGTGACTTGGCCATTTGTATATGTGAGGCATTGAAGAGATTGCGAAATGTTACGTCGTGAATGTTGTTGAACATTTGTGTTAGCTATTTTTGGTTGGTTTGTGTTGCATGGTGTGTCATGGTAATCTTATTTATCCTTCTTTAATGTTACCCCCTTTGGCCTTTATCTGAATTTTAAAAAATCGTTATCGTTATCGTTATCTCTCTTTCTTTATTTTTCATTGAAACTGTCTCTCTCTCCCCTCTCTGTGCCTCTGTCTTTCTCTCTCACTTTCTCACACCCCCTCTTTCTGTCTTCCGTTTACACCCCTTTCTCTCTCTTTTAATTTCCTCTTTCGTGATGTTTCCTCCATTTCCCTCCTCAACCCCAGCTTTTCTAGGAGCCGGGACATGTCTTGTGGTGGTGGGTTTCGTGGACTGCGAACACCGGACTCTGGCTGTGGTACTGCTCTCTTTTGCTGTCGGGTTTGCAGGCCTAAGCTACAGTGGCTTCATGGTCAACCAGATCGATTTTGCCCCCCGGTCAGTTGCGGTGTGTGTGCGTGTGTGTGTGTTCTCAAGACTGATGGAATGAATTTATTTGGGTGCCTGTGTGAATTTCAGATGCTGTTTGAATTTAAATTAAGATTACCTTGTATATTTGTGATATGTGGCATATTTGTAAAAAATTTGTGTCTATCATCATCATCATCATCATCAATCAATATGAATATGACTATGACTATGAATATCATCATCATCATCATCATCATCATCGTCGTCGTCGTCGTCGTCGTTGTTGTTGTTGTTATCACTGTTACTAGTTTTGTTGTTTGTATTCTTCTTCTTCGTCTCCAGTTTCTTGTCGTTGTTGTTTTTAGTGTATTAGTTTTTATACTATTTTAGAATAAATTATTTTGTAAAAGGAAGGTGGGCACAACTATGATTACAGTGTAGGAGGTTATTTATTTCAGTGGCCAAGATGCTTCCCTTCTTTAGTGCCAATGAATGTATATCGCAGATGCCAAAATAGGTTCTGTGTCTGTGCACAGACGTGCGATTTTAAAGCTCCTGCAATGTGACAGATGGCATTTATGTCATTGTTTTCGTCAAAAAGTCTGTGTTTCTACAGCACCTCCTCCATACCCTCCCTGCTTTCCACCTTCCACTTATCCAGTCTTCTTCTATCCAGATGTTTTGACTTCCATGCCTTTGTTTTAGAGTTAAGGTGCATTGGTTTGTTTCCGTGCACGATTACGTCACTGCTTTACAGATACATTAATTTTGTTCCATGTCTTCTTCTGTAAATACAGTTACTGCCATTGTTGTATTATTATCATTATTATTATTGTTGTTGTTATTACTATGATTATTATGATTGTGATGATGATGATGATGATTATATTATCATTATTATTAATATCAAAGGTAGTAGTAAGGAAATACAGTTACCGATATCAACATCATTCTTACAGTTACCGATATCAACATCATTCTTCTTCGTCGTCGTCGTCTTCGTCTTTTCATTAGTAAAAGTAGTGGTAACTATTATCGTTAAAATGATCATCATGATTATTATAATGATGATTATTATTATCATTGTAGTAGTAGTAGTATCATTATTATCATTAGCATTATTGTTATTATTGTTGTTGTAGATGATGTTTTTTGTGTTAAAAATGTATTGTTTTCATTATGCACACAGGTATGCAGGCGTTCTTTACGGAATCACCAACACCGTGTCTACAATCCCAGGAGTTGTGGCCCCTGAGGTAGCTGGTCTTCTGACTCCCAACGTGAGGGCTCTCTTTGTTTCTTCTGTCTCTGGTTGTTGGTTTGGTTGGTTGGTTGGTTGGTTGGGCGTCGTTCGCTTCTGTCTTCTTTTCTTTCTTTCTTTTCCTTCTTTGTTTTCTGTTTGTCTTCCATTATCACTATCTTTTCTTCCTGTTGTAATGCATTGTATTGTATTTCTCTTGTGAAATTCGGGTTGCTCTCCCCGTGGGGTGTGCGTCGCTACAATGCAGTGCAAGATGCGTATTTTACCATGAGAATATACAACTTTGTGTGTGTGTGTGTGTGTGTGTGTGTGTGTGGAGAGAGAGAGAGAGAGAGAGAGAGAGAGAGAGAGAGTCTCCAAGGATGTTTGTTTTACAATAAGATTTGTTTTCTACGTAATTTTGCGAGGGTCAACCCCTTTGTTGCTGTGGGTTCTTTTACATGCAATAAATGCATGCTGCACTTTTTGTGGGGCCTCCATCTTTCTCTCCCCCCCCCCCCCCCCCCCCACATATTTTACTTTCTCTTTTTTTTCTTTTTTTGTGGGGCTTTATTTTCCTCTTTTTTTTCCACTTTTTTTTTCTTTCTTTTTCGTAATTAACTATTAAACACAGTCTTCACTCACACGCACCGCGACTGATAGCTTTCGTTCATTTTAAACTCTTGTCCGGTGCAACAATTGCCCCAGTGTATCTTGTGGCATGCGCTCTAGGAATGATGACTGTATGCAGTAGTAGGCCTCCTTCGGTCGTGGCTGACCATGGATAGAGTATATCCGACCTAATGTCTAATTGGGCTGTCTGCTTGGACCAAGCAGCGTCGCCTGTGACTGCAGAGACCGATGCGAGAGAGACAGTCTCTGTCGCAGCGATCACATGTGTAAGCTGATGCTGGTCTGTCGGCTGCCGTCCCTTTTCTGCGAGCCCGCTTTTCTGCTGCAGCAGCTGACAGTTTGTCCTCACCAATCCGTAGCTGATTCTTGAGAGTGCTTCTCCATCTGTTGCGGTCATCTGCAAGGCCCTGCCAGGAGGCAGTGTTCATCTCAAGTGCCTTCATGTCACGTTTGCAAACGTCCTTGTATCTCAGCTGTGGGCGGCCGATGCTTCTCTGCCCCGTGGCGAGCTCTCCATAAAGGATGTCTTTTGGGATGCGACCATCTTCCATGCGGCGGACGTGGTCCAGCCAGCGCAGCCGACGCTGTCTCAGCATGGTATACATGGTCGGGAGGCCAGCGCGAGTCAGGACTTCGATGTTTGTCACCTTGTCTTGCCAGGAGATGCTGAGTATGCGCTGTAGGCTTCTCAGGTGGAAGGTATTGAGCCTTTTCTCCTGACGAGCATGTGTGGTCCACGCCTCACTGCCATACAGCAAGGTGCTGAGGACGCAGGTGTTGTATACAGCCATCCTTGTCTTCGTGGTCAGCTTGGGATTTGTCCACACTCTTTGTGTAAGGCGGGCTAGCGTTGTGGCTGCCTTCCCGATCCTCTTGTCGATCTCAGTGTCAAGGGAGAGGTTGTCGGTGATGGTGGACCCAAGGTAAGTGAATTGATGGATGGCTTCAAGCTCGTAGTCATCAATGGTGATGGCTGGTGGAGATGGCGTGTCTTGGCCTAGGACATTTGTCTTTTTGAGACTGATGGTCAGACCGAAATCTTTGCAGGCCTGGGAGAAGCGGTCCATTAGTGACTGCAAGTCCCGCTGGGTGTGGGTCACAACTGCGGCATCGTCAGCAAAGAGCATGTCTCTGATGAGGGCTTCGCGGACTTTTGTCCTTGCTCTGAGGCGGGCGAGATTAAAGAGTCTGCCATCTGATCTGGTCCGCAGGTAGATCCCTTCTTGCGCTGTGCTGAACGCATGTCTCAGGAGAAGAGCAAAGAAGATTCCAAATAGGGTGGGGGCGAGGACACTCTTGTCCGGTGCAACAATTCCCCCAGGGTATCTTGTGGCATGCGCTCTTGGAATGATGACTGTATGCAATTGTCTGGGTTTATTGCTGCTTTAGTGTGTTGCTGCATGCATTTCTAATGAGTGTAACAGGTGGTGATTTCTATTTAGGTTTATTATTGCTCTAGTGTGAAGTGCTGTGGGTTTTTTTCCCCCTGTTCTTTTCTTCAAAGCCCTTCGTTCTCACCCACAACATCCATTCACACATCTCTCGCCTCCCCCCCTCCCTCCCTTTCTCCCTCCCCCTCTCTCTCTCTCCATCTCTGCCCCCTCCGTCTCCCACCCCACCCTCATTGTGTGTGTGTGTGTGTGTGTGTGTGTGTGTGTGTGTGTGTGTGTGTGTGTGTGTGTGTGTGTGTGACAGAGACAGAGACAGTTTGTGTGCGCACTTGTACGTGTATTAGCGCATGTGCGTATGCGTATGCAAGGTATGCATGCTGCAAAGTTTAATCAGTCAACTAATTCACGTAATTGTAAATGATGAGCAAAAATTATTCCTAACGCTGATTTAGTTTTAAGCGCTGTGATAATGCACATTTCTCATATCAATATCACATGATCAGCAGTGATTTTTTTCTTGTCTTTAGTCATTCCATTCCTTTGCATATTAAACAGTACTTTGTTAAAGAAAGTTTTAACGCTTTTCACAATCCAGCTGATAATAATTTATCTATGTTGGACCAAACTTTCTTCACAGAAGGACAGTTAAAGAGGTCTACCTAGTCCACACATAGATTTGTTCGTGTCTGAGACTTTCTTCTTTTTTTTTAAGTAAGATATTTGTTGGACAAATATTATGATTTATTTTCCATTGTAATTCCCTTAACCTGGTCTCCCTTGTGCATCTGTTAACCACACCTTTTCGTGAATTTCGAAACTAAGTTTCCTACGCCATATGCCATATGGACTAACATGTGATAGAGACCTTTCTTCAAGTATTTTCTTAATATCTTTTGGTTTGGCGTTGAACAGATCGGCTTCACAAAATGTTGGCTGAAGTTCATTGGTATGGCTTCATTTCTTATAACCCAGTTAAGCCAAGCTGGTGGCAATACAATTCTCAGTGCATTTATATCGAATATTGTAGTTGCGCTTTTGTGTCCCATTAGCACGTCTAATTCTTGTGAATTCAGCAGTCTGTGTTCTGAGAAATGCACAATATCTCTAAGATATTGTATTCCGTCATCTTCCCACATTTTAAAGTACAGAACATTTCCCTTGTACTTTACTACATTATTATAAAGCAATAATTGGTTTAAAACATTGCTCTGATTAACATCTTCTATCTTTGCTTGTATTTTATTTTGGTTTAAAACATTGCTCTGATTAACATCTTCTATCTTTGCTTGTATTTTATTTTCTAGCTTTGTGGTAATTACTGGAGATAGATAGATAGATAGATAGATAGATATTGTCTGCAAGGATGTTTATTTTACAATGAGATTTTTTTTCTACGTAATTTTGCGAGGGTCAATCCCTTTGTTGCCGTGGGTTCTCGTACATGCAATAAGTGCATGCTGCACATAGGACCTTGATTTATTATCTCATTTGAAAGACTAGCACCCAGAACACAACTCAATGTCAAGTGGAGAGGGTGTGGGGGGTGGGGGTCTGCTGCGAGACTGTAACCGGAGGACACTCGTTTCCTAGTCGATAACTTTCACCAGGCCATTTTGAAGGTACTTGTCCCTTTGTGTATCACCGCAGCAGTATCTGTTATGCATTTGACAGCTAATCTAGTGTTCACCAGTGATCAGGGTTCAAGGCCCCAATTTCGGCATGGTGTTTTGTCCTTCGGGAAAAGCGCAGTACTCTGAATTTCCCAACTCCATCCAGGTATCTGATTTCGGTCAGGGAAAGTTAAGAGGGCGGAAGGAGATGATTGGTCACCGCCTTCTAATGCCCAGCCCTAGACACAGCAAATATGAATTCACTGCCCTGATATCCGTAAAAATCTAAAGAGAACTTCATTTTTTATCATCATTATCATTAGCAGTAGTAGTAGTAATTCGGAGTAAAAAATTGTCGTCGCTCTTGCAAGATACATCCGACTACTTCCTGGACATTCAAAACTGGATGACACTAAATAAGTTACAATTGAACGCGGACAAAACACTGAAGCAATGATCTCAGGAACTAAACAAAAACTGTCTTCCATCACAACTGACGCAATCAAACATGGCAGTACATCCATCCCTCTTTCCAGTTCAGTCAGGAACCTCTGTGTTGTCCTTGACAACACGCTGTCCATGCAAAAATTTTATCAGTCAGACATGTCAATCCTGCCACTGCCGATTGCGGCGCATCAGTTCCTTTCGGAAATATCTGTCCACCGATGTAACATCTAGACTTGTCGTTTCTCTCATTCTCTCTCGCCTTGACTACTGTAACTCTATTGTCTGGTTTGCCTGCTTCGTCCATTCAGTCGCTTCAGCGCATACAAAACTCTGCTGCCCGACTCGTCCTCAGAAAGAAATGATCTGAGCACATCACTCCTCTTTTGCAGCATCTCCACTGGCTCCCTGTCTCACACAGAATAAAGTACCAGATCAGCACTCTATGTTATAAATGTATTCACAAATCTGCCCCTTCCTATCTCTGTGGCTGCCTTCACCTCTACACTCCATTTCGCTCTCTACGATCGGCTTCGGATCCACTCTGTTTACGCATACCCAGATTCAAACACTCCACTGTTGGCCTCCGTTCTTTCTCTGTCTCTGGATCTTGTAACTGGAATGAACTTGCTCTTTCGCTTCGTCAGATCTCCACACTCAGCTCTTTCATGTCTGGCCTTAAAACCCACCTCTTCCCAAGATAGCCTCCCTTCCCTGCCTCTTCCTTGTCTTCAGTTTCTGAAGTTTTACAGTCATGCATGCGTGTGCATGACTGGTGCGAAAGTGCTTTGATTTGTCTCTGCACAAGATTCAGCGCTATATGAGTATCATTACTATTATTAATATTATCATATTATTATTATTATCATTCTTCTTCTTAATTCCCTCTGTGCAGAGAACTCAGGACGAATGGCGCAACGTCTTCTACGTCTGTGGAGGCTTCACTCTACTGGGAGCCATCGTCTTTGGGGGATTCGCACAGACCGACACTGAGCCCTGGAACTCCGTTCCCATGGAAATCGACTACGGCGTCACGAAACCGGAACCGGAAATAGGCAGCAACAAAGCGGAAACGGAAATGGAAGGCGAGAAGAAAGCGGAGGTTTATGTAAATGAGGGAATGCAAACGGAAGACGAGGATCGAAGTCTGGAATTCGCTGGAACAAAGTTGTGATTTAAATGGTTGTTCAAGAAAGATGAATTTATGATTAGGTGATGTGCGTATAACTAGCAGTTTTGCTGCTGTTGTTGTTGTTTGTTTGTTTCATTTATTGTGGCCACTTCTGGGGTTCACCATTGCTAATGAATTATGTCTTTAACTTATAAATTCCATCCGTAATGGAGAGAATAGTCTCTGAATTATGGATTCCCATCAGTTCACTGACCGTATCACGGCTTACCCAAAGGCCCAGTAAATCACGAGTATAGATAATCGTCAATTTGCTGTTCTAACCTATAGTGATGAGAATGAGATGCTGGATTTCTGGGGGAATTTTCAGATACGAAAATTCAGTATAGTCTGATGATGTTAATTATCAATAATAATAAATAATAATAATGAGTGTCTACAACTTAAGAATGAAACAGTAACATGAGCTTGATGACACATGATGGAATATGCACTATCCACACATATTTTTTCTGTGAATGAGAAATATATATATATATACATATATATACATATATATATATACATATACATATATATCTGTGTGTGTGTGTGTGTGTGTGTGTGTGTGTGTGTGTGTGTTTGTGTGTGTGCAGATTATGATACTTGTTAATTTATTTCAAGAGAACACGTTTTCATGTTGCTGTTGTTCTTTCATTTCAACAGTGAAGTATTTGTATTTGTTTATCTTTTATTTGTAGATTGTGTCTGTAAACGGAACATGGTATGCCGGGTTTTGAAAATAAACAGATTTACGCAATTAGCTTTTTTCCTTTTTTTTTTTTGTTGTTATTGTTGTTGTGGTCGACCTCATCAATCATGGTACGTCACCACTCCCTCTTTCCTTCTCAAACACGCACTCTCACATACGCACTAACACGCACACGCGCGTTACCCACACATAGAACCCAACATTACCTGAACTAATATACACAGTGGAGTGTTGGCCAAGTGGTAACCCGTCCGCCTTGGAAGCGAGAGAATCTGAGCGTACTGGTCCGAATCCCACAGTCACCAGTATTTCCTTCCCATCCACTAGGTCTTGGGTGGTGGTCTGGACGTTAGTCATTCGAATGAGATGAAAAAACCGGAAGTTCAGTGTGCAACATGCACTGAGCGCACGTTTTTAGAATGACCCACGACAACAAAAGGGTTGTCCCTGGCAACATTCTGTTGAAAACTCCACTTCGATCGGAAGCCACATAAAACTGCAGGCAGAAAAAAATGCAACTGGGGAAAAAAAAAGAAGAAAAAAAAGGTGGTGCTCTCAGTGTAGGGACGCGCTCTCCCTGGGGAGAGCAGCCCGAATTTCACATACAGAAATCTGTGGAGACAAAAGAGTAATACAATACGATACAGTGCTGTGGCTATTATCAGATTTCTTGTCTGCTGTCATCTGCGGCCTGTTAGCATAAAACTTTCTCTCTCTCTCTCTCTCTCTCTCTCTCTGTGCGTGTGCTTTGTGTGTATTCGTGGATGTGGGATGTGCTATTCACCCCTGAGATATAGGCGGCCATACTCCGACTTCCGGGGATGCTGACATCGAAATGATGTGAAGGATTCTCATCTGACTGGTATGTCTGTGGAAGAAAATCCATCTGAGTCAAGGAGCTTCCCACTCAAAGGTGAGGAAGACGATGACGACACCAGTGACAAGAACTTGTTGTTTTGGGTGTTTATTCGTTTGCTTGAAAACGTCTTAAGTACTATCAAAAACGGTCACAGTGCAATTTAGTCTGGATTGTCGTGGCGGTGGTTACACATGATCACTGAGATACAGAGAGAGAGTGAGGGTGAGGAAGAGAAATGTGTACATAGACAGTTGAAGGAATATTTAGAACATGATATAATTATTTACGTAGAAGACGTCATGTAAGGGTCAGAAAGATGACGTAAAAAATAACATTACGTCACCTGTTATAAGCGTAGTCTGTGACCAGGCTGCCGGGTGGCAACGAAAATTCAATTTTTTTAATTTTTATTTATTTATTTTTTTAACAAAATAGGTGTTGGTTTTCAACTTAGTTTTATTTATTTCATATATATATATATATATATATATATATATATATATATATATATATATATATATATATATATATATGTGTGTGTGTGTGTGTGTGTGTGTGTAAAACAACCTAAACAGTGCTTGTTTGCTTGACAACGCTAGACTTATAACAGCTTAGCTGAGCTGACCACTCGTGCTGGGCAAACCTTTGTGACCTCTGCATCATTTTCGGATCCCCAGACATAGGCTGCAAACCAAAAAAAAGTTATTGACTAGGTAGGTAATCAAATCAGCTATAAATATTTCCTTTTTTTTAATTTTTTTTTTTACAATATCTGTTGTTATCTTGTTTTCTTCCTATCCTTAAAAAAAAAAAAAAAAAAAAAAAAAAAAAAAAAACAATTCAAAGCAATTCCAACTGTTTTGCACTCTACAAACACTGTTCTTTTATATTGTTAAGATGTAAAAAAAATTACGTCGGAAAATGAATGAAAAGGACTATTTCATAATGCAAATACTCATGAATACAGAACCGAACCTTACGATCTCGATCAATTAAAATCGATTACTGTGCAAATTAAGAATAACATGCCATGATCTCGTAAAAGAAAAAGGTATGTGTTTTAACATCCCTAGAGAAATGAGACTATGTCTACAATGTCAAACAATTCAGAATGAATATCATTTAGTGAATGACTGCGAACTAAACAAAGTAATTAGAGAAGAGTTCACACACAAAATTCAGCAAAAATACCTTCAAATACTACTAAACATAGTCAGCTGATACTGGAAGACAAACTTGTAGGAATGTTTGGAAAAAATGTCTGTAACTATGTAGAACTATTTCCAGTTCTTGTTCCATATTCATTTCATGTTATTTTATTTTATTGTTAACTTAATTTTTGTGTGTGGTATATGTGAGTATGCATTGTGTCTTATAAACTCTGATAAGGTTTAATTGATTATCAAGTTTGATTTTGATTCTGATTCTGATTCACAAAGAGTGCCATTGGAGAGTGGTTCTATACTTCAATTGGAGTCCGTCAGGGCTGCCGTCTGTGTCTCACACTGTTCAACATAGATCTCTGGAGCGCATCATGACTTACGCGCTTGAAAATCATGTCAGCACAGTCAGCACTGGAGGAAGCCTCATCACGAACCTTCGCTTCGCACACGACTTTGAGGTCTTGGCTGGTAGTAAGCAAAAACTCTCCGATTTTTATTTTATTTTATTTTATTTTTTTAAAAGACTGGATGAAACATCAACAAAATATAACTTGGAATTCAGCGCCGAAAAAACCAAGTTGGTGTCTAGACACATGTGATGGAAACCCGAACATTGTGTAAGCTGGACAATTATTTGTATAGTATGTCTGCCCTTCTAAAGGCTGTGTGAGTTTGGAATTGCATGAGCATGAATCATGGGTGCAGTACATGTAGTTATTTGAAAATTAACCTGCTGCACGCGGAAAGGCAGCTGGACCGTCGCCATCAGGCTGCTCATATTGCTGACAAACATCGCAGGCTATTAATCATTGCAGACGGACATTGCAGCAATTTACCCCAGTTCTAAGGTGAGAAAACAATTGTGTGTTGCTGCTAAAATAGTGTTTGTATTGATTAGTTGGCTTCATCGTTTGCTTTCTTTTTTGTTTCAATTCATATGCGATTTTTAAAATCTTCATTTAGACAAAGTAATGTGTGAATGTATATGTAAATCATATCATATTGTGAATTATGTAAATGTACATTCACCAATAGTGTATGTAATGGGACATAAAACAAAAAATCCTCCTCCTCTTCCTTCCACCGATACCATTCCAACGTGAAAATGAATACTTTAAGAAAATGTCTACATTCACCAATAATGTATATAACGGTAACGGTCTCTCATAGGCCCAACACTCGGCTTATATCACAGATTGACTTAAGTTTACATTTGGGCCAACAGCAAAGTGAGAGTTGTATTATCAATGGTTTCTCCAGTCAATGGGAAATCATTTACAGCTTAGTCTTTTGTGAAAGATTATGACTCTCAAACTAGGAGGCAAAATTGCACTGGCTCTCAATGCTGCAGCCTTGCGGGCTGGTTGGCCTTTGGGAACCATCCCAACGCCTACTGTCCTAAAACCCTCTTGGCCGAGAGAGTGGGGATGTAACTTGGGCAAGACACTCTCCACTATAATCAATTTCTAGCCCAAATAGTCGGAACAGCAGTTGCCTCCTCTACTGTTCTGACGGTCATAGTCGGACACGACTGACTATCATATATATAACGGTACATGAAACAACAACAACAACAACAAAATCCTCCTCTCCCCTCCTTCCACCGATAACATTCAAATGTGAAAATAAATGCTTTAACAAAATGTCTACATTCACCAATAATGTATACAACGGGACATAAAACAAAAAATCCTCCTCCTCCTCCTCCTTCCATATTAAAAAAATTATATGAATGAATTTTGCAAATTAATCTGATCTGCTCTTGTGCGCCTGTCTCGCCTGTTCTGTCTTCCCTCATTGAGCTCTCCCCCCCTCCCTCTCAGTCTGTCTGTCTCTGTCTCTGTCTGTCTGTCTGTCTCTCTCATTATCTTCTTCAATCTTTTTACGAATTCGCTCATTACAGACATAATAGTTATTTATTTCTGTGATGACTCATCTGTAATCTTTGTGTAGCCGAGTCCCGAGTGGTTCTAATAGGGTACGGCACAAAAGACTTAACTAAATATGATTGATTGAATGAAAGGACAGACAAGATCCCACGCACAGACCAGGAACATATAGAGGCCAGTCACAAATGGGTTTTTCTATTGTTTTATTTACAATAGTTATTAGATGAGAAGAAAACCTAAGAGAAGAGAATAGAAGAGAAGACAGTGCAGCAATACGTAGCGAGGTGTCAGCCGTTGTGAGAACACACACGACACACTGCCCGCGACACAGCAAGAGAGAGGGAGAGCAGGCTCTGGTCAGATGACTGACCAGGTATGAAATGACCACTCATCATCCACTATGCCAATTTATGCAAGTTTAGCGGACTGCAAAGTGCGTCACGTGAGCTGCGAGCAGATCGTCACTAATCACGGAGAATCCGATGACAATTGTGTTTGTTTAAAGGTGTTCAGTGACAGATTTCTAAATGATTCCTGAACCGATTTACGTCGGATAAGTTGCAAAAGAAAGAGCTCAACACCTACTTTATAATGAGTATAAAATGAAGTGTTGGCTATTTAAGATGAATTTATCATCTTAATTTAAGTCACCTGAACAGGGTCAGTTTTAACGAGCTCGTCGCTGAAAATTACAAACTGCGTTAGATCAGTTTAACGTAGGCGAACATAAATGGAATAGATTTAAAGATGGAATTGCGACGATTCTGCCAGTATATAATACTTGTAGTTTACTGATCTGACAAAAGAGGTATTAATTAATTACGGTGGAACAGAAACACAAGTTTGCTCTCAGCCAATGACGTACCGCGACGCGACACTGGTCGAGCCGTCAGCAGGTGTTCTGGCGAGGCCAAAATGATGTAAGCGGAGTGACGTCACACATTCTGGGCGCGGGTAAGGAGGGAAAAACGTCGTCTGCTAATACAGCTTGTGCGTGAGGTAAGCTAATACAGCTTGTGCATGAGGCGTGAGGCAAGCTAATACAGCTTGTGCGTGAGGCAAATATTGGAGCAAGCATAGCGCTTGGTCACATTTGTTGTCGTTATAATAAAAAAAAAATTATCTTCTTCAGTTTTCTTGTACCCGATTACTATAACTGGTTATGTATTGTTCGCATTCATCTGAAAGGGTGGGCCGGGGCTTGAAGTGAATAAAGCATCACGAGTCTTGATTCTCTCTCTCTCTCTCTCTCTCTCTCTCTCTCTCTGTGTGTGTGTGTGTGTGTGTGTGTGTGTGTGTGTGTGTGTGTGTGTGTGTGTGTGTGTGTGTGTGTGTGTGTGTGTGTGTGTGTGTGTGTCTGTCTGTCTGTCTGTCTTTCTGTGTCTGTGTCTCACTCTGTATGCATGTATATAATAATCTTGTCTATGTCGAGACATATACCAGACAGACACTTAAGAGATACACTACACCGACACCGACCGCTGTTAAATGTATTCATTTAACACAGATGTATCAGCATAGAGTAACCACACCAGGCCTACAGTTTGTGAGGTAAGAGACAGTAGGAGCAGGAAAATACTGACTCCGTGTTTGTAAAACGCTTAAGAGCTTGGGCTCTGACTGACGATAGGCACAAAACAGTGTTCAGATCAATTCATCGTTAGCAACAACAACATTTTTTTAAAGAAAAAAAAAGAAAAAGAAAAAAAAGAAAAACAACAACAACAAACCCGGTATATCATCCATTCAAAGTCACTCAAGTGAAACGAGAACACACAATACTGTTGTTCACGGGTGCAACAGCCGGATACAGTGTGTGTGTGTGTGTGTGTGTGTGTGTGTGTGTGTGTGTGTGTGTGTGTGTGTGTGTGTGACACAAGGATGTTACACCATAAATACCTACCAATATATCATGTAATACAAAAACCCTTTAAGAAGAAGAAGAAGAAGAAGAAGAAGAAGAAGAAAAAAGAAAGAAAGACAAGAGAGGCAAGGCCTTCAAGACTCACTTGTGATAAATTAAGTCCCCTAGCATTAATTACAGAGTAATTTCCCTTCTTTACTATCTGCACCAAAACGTTTGCAAAATAAATAAAAAATTCCATACTTAGCAAAAGAAGTTCCTGTTTGAACAAAAAATGATAATAATGACTCCTCTTGTTGTTGTGTCAGAATAAGAGGTCAAAGTGCCAAGTTTAGAGAATACAAAAAATAAATATATAACAGTAAATGCAGTTTGCATATAATTAGGCTTCATTTTTTATTTTTTTTGTGCCCATCCCAGAGGTGCAATATTGTTTTAAACAAGATGACTGGAAAGAACTGAATTTTTCCTATTTTTATGCCAAATTTGGTGTCAACTGACAAAGTATTTGCAGAGAAAATGTCAATGTTAAAGTTTACCACGGACACACAGACACACGGACACACACACACACACACAGACAACCGAACACCGGGTTAAAACATAGACTGACTTTGTTTACACAAGTGAGTCAAAAAAGAAAGAAAGGGATCCGGGTTCGTCACCGTATACAGAACAAGACAAGAGAGGAACGTTGGGTTTGTTCGTGATAAACCGAGCTTTTAAGGAAAAGAAAATAAAACCCACAAAAAACAACCAACCAACCCAACAAACCAACCAACCAAACAACAACAACAACAACAAAACCCCGTAGAACCTCTCTCCCGCACTTCGTTTTACGCTTCCGACCCCCCTCCCCCCCCCCCACCCCCCACCCCCCTGTGTATTGTTGCTTAGTAAACCTCACACCTCTGCCTGTGGGATACCGGTGGTCTTTCAGTTTCAGTGATTTTTTTTTTTTTTTTTGACCAACTGTCGTTAATAAAGGCAGTTCATGAGAACACGTGCGTTGCAAATGTCCACGGAACACAACATTTGAAACGCTATGGTTTAGGGGACAATCCTTTGGTAAAAGGCAAAGGAATGATGATGACAGTTTGGTCATCGAAGTTTCAAACGTTGAAACACAGAGAGCTAGAGGATTAAGACAGACAGAGAGAGAGAGAGAGAGAGAGAGAGAGAGAGAGAGAGTGTGTGTCACAGCAGCTGGAAGGCAGAAGAAAAAAAAAAATCGGTTTTCGCTCAGAATGCCTCAAGGAGTAAATACCTCATCGGGAGTTGCCTCAAAATGGTTCGTTCCTCGACTGTTTTCAGCCCTGACCTTAAACAAACAGCGCGTGCATGTTTTCTGCTGTGTCATAGCCACCCTAGTTTTGCCCCCCCCCCCACTCCCCAAAAAAACACACAAAAAAACAACAACAAAACAAAAACAAACAAACAAACCCCAAACAAAACAAACAAACAACAACAGCCAACAACAAACAAACAACAAAAACACCCAAATCCTCTACCCCTCACCTACCAGATATATGTTTTGTTTTTGTTGTTTTCCTCTGAGATTTGTAGTCGTACCTAGCTGTCAAAATTTAGTCACTGATGGCACTGGTTGGAGACCTTTCTCGACGTGCATTACGCAAAACCACAGAAACAAAAGAGGTTGTCCCTGTCAAAGTTCTGTAGGAGATTCTACTTTGATAGTAAATGAAATGCACTTGCTTAAACAAACAAAAAAAAAAAAAAAAAAAAAAAATGTTGCTCTGTGGCAACGTGCTCTCCCCAGTGGGAACCAGTCAAATTTCACACACAGAAATCTGTTCTAACAACAACAATACAATGCAACAAGGAACTGTAAAGTACAACATAGTACAATAAAACACGATGCCCCACACAATGCAATACGATGCAATACAAAACCTACCAGGGGTACATATTGGGCGGGGTGCACTTCTACCGCTGACCGTGACAGACGACAGGCTGTTGACAGTCGTCCGGATGATAAGATAAGCAACCCTTCTCTGACGAAAAAACACATATCCGGGTTCTTTCAACAGCTCCCGGATGAGATTTAGGCGACTGTGCACACACCAATTCCTCAAGAAACACCTGGCTATATAAAGGTGGCGCAATAGTGAACACTACAGCCATCAAAATCTTCAGTGAACCGGTTGCCGCTGTTTTGGAGGCGTACGTGTCACTGACTTGGTGAGAGTTGTATCAATGTGGTAATGATGCTGTGTGTGCGTGCGCGTGTGTGTGTTGTGTATGTGTGCGTACATGTGCTTGCAGGCGTGTGTGTGTGTTGCATATGTGTGTTGTGCTTGCGTATGTATGTGTGTGTATGCATGAGCGTGCGCAGGTGTGTTCACAACTGCCGGTGTGAAGTGAGCTCGCACAGTGTGTGCATGTCTGACTGTTCTGTGTGCGTCAGTGCACGTGTGTTCGTGTTCGTGTATGACCACTACTGAGTCAACGTCACACACACACACACACACACACACACACACTGATGTATCATTCTGGGAACCTAATATCATCAACAGGTATAGCTTAATTTTTCTCAGTGCGTTTTGTTTTCGCATTTAAAGATCAAAACAACACCCATGAAAGCAACAGTTTCGGAACTAGTTCGTTCTTAACGAAATATGGACCCACGGCATCTTAACTCTCCCATTGCTTAAAACAAAGTGCGATGTATGATTCCAATTATATGCAATAATGACAGTAATGATACATAGTACTTACATCCGATGGGGTCTGTGTGGGGGAAAGGACACTACTACAGGCTGAGCCATTCAGACAGCCACTGGACATCAGATGGGGTCTGTGTGGGGAAAAGGACAACATTACTGGCTAGGCCATTCAGACAGCCACTTGGCATCAGATGGGGTCTGTGTGGAGGAAAGGACAACACTACAGACTGGGCCATTCAGACAGCTACTGGACATCAGATGGGGGCTGTGTGGGGGTAAGGACAACACTACAGGCTGGGCCATTCAGACAGCTACTGGACATCAGATGGAGTCTGTGTGGGGGAAAGGACAACACTACAGGCTGGGCCATTCAGACAGCTACTGGACATCAGATGGGGGCTGTGTGGGGGTAAGGACAACACTACAGGCTGGGCCATTCAGACAGCTACTGGACATCTGATGGGGTTTGTGTGGGGGAAAGGACAACACTACAGGCTGGGCCATTCAGACAGCCACTTGGCCTCAGATGGGGTCTGTGTTGGGGAAAGGACAATACTACAGGCTGGACCATTTAGACAGCTACTTGGCATCAGATGGGGTCTGTGTGGGGGAAAGGACAACACTACAGGCTGGGCCATTCAGACAGCCAGATGGGGTCTGCGGGAGAGGGGGATGGGAAGAAGGAGAATATTGGCCGTCCCCAGTGAGTTCAAAACCTTTATGTTTCAGAAAACAGCAACGACACGAAATATGACGACCCAAGCGTGGTACTTGGACAGCAGTGAGGAATTCCTGCATGAGCCACATCTCACCCAGCCCCCACACTACCTCACCACACAGCAGGTCCTCGACAGGTCTGGTGTGCGCCTCACCAAGGTAGGATGTGCATGGATACCACTTAGGTAGGATGTGCTTGTATATCACCAAGGTATGGTGTGCTTGTATATCACCAAGGTATGGTGTGCTATGTGCTTGTATGTTACCAAGGTAGGATGTGCTTGTATATCACCAAGGTATGGTGTGCTATGTGCTTGTATATCACCAAGGTAGGATGTGTTATGTGCTTGTATATCACCAAGGTAGTGGTGTGCTATGTGCTTGTATATCACCAAGGTATGGTGTGCTTGTATATCACCAAGGTATGATGTGCTTGTATGTTACCAAGGTAGGATGTGTTTGTATATCACCAAGGTAGGGTGTGCTTTTATATCACCAAGGTAGGGTGTCTTTGTATATCACCAACCTAGGTGTGCCTTTATACACCAAGGTAGGATGTGCTATGTGCTTGTATATCACCAAAGTAGGATGTGCTTGTATATCACCAAGGTAGGGTGTGCTTGTATATCACCAAGGTAGGGTGTGCTTGTATGTCACCAAGGTAGGATGTGTTTGTATATCACCAAGGTAGGATGTGTTATGTGCTTGTATATCACCAAGGTAGGATGTGCTTGTATGTCACCAAGGTAGGATGTGCTTGTATATTGCCAAGGTAGGATGTGCTATGTGCTTGTATATCACCAAGGTAGGATGTGCGTGCATATCACCAAGGTAGGATGTGATTATATATCACCAAGGTAGGATGTGCTATGTGCTTGTATATCACCAAGGTAGGATGTGCTTGTATATTACCAAGGTAGGATGTGTGTATATCACCAAGGTAGGATGTGCTTTTATATCACCAAGGTAGGGTGTGTTTGTATATCACCAAGGTAGGGTGTGCTTTTATATTACCAAGGTAGGGTGTGCTATGTGCTTGTATATCACCAAGGTAGGGTGTGCTTGTATATCACCAAGGTAGGGTGTGCTTGTATATCACATGTTTAACACCAAGGCAGGATGTACTTGTGTATATATTGAACTTGTATAAGTTACAGTTGAACGCAGACAAAACCGAAGCGGAACTAAACAAAAACTCTCTTCCATCACAGCTGACAAAATTAAACTTTGCAAAACATACATCCCTCTTTCCAGCTCAGTCAGGAACCTTGGCGTTGTCCTTGACAACACACTGTCCATGCAAAAATTTATCAGCCAGACATGTCAATCCTGCTACTGTCAATTGCGACACATCAATTCCGTTCGGAAATATCAGTTCACCGACGCAACATCTAGACTTGTTTCTCTCATTCTCTCTCGCCTTGACTACTGTAACTCCCTATTGTCTGGTTTGCCTGCTTCATCCATTCAGTCTCTTCAGCGCATACAAAACTCTGCTGCCCGACTCGTCCTCAGAAAGAAAAGATCTGAGCACATCACTCCGATTTTGCAACATCTACATTGGCTCCCTGTCTCACACAGAATAAAGTATAATATCAGCACTCTGTTATAAATGTATTCACAAATCTGCCCCTTCCTATCTTTGTGGCTGCCTTCACCTCTACACTCATCTCGCTCTCTACGATCCGCTTCGGATCCCCTCTGTTTACGCAAACCCAGATTCAAACACTTCACTGTTGGCCTCCGTTCTTTCTCTGTCTTTGGACCTTGCATTTGGAATGAACTTCCTCTTTCGCTTCGTCAGGTCTCCGCACTCAGCTCTTTCAAGTCTGGCCTTAAAACCCACCTCTTCACAAGATAGCCAGCCTCCCTCCCTTGCCTCTTCCTTGTCTTCAGTTTTAGAGTTATGCATGCGTGTAAATGACTGGTGTCAAAGCGCTTAGATTTGTCTATGTACAAGACTCAGCGCTATATAAATATTATTATTATTATTATCATTATTATTATTATTAGTTTGCTTCTTGTGTTAAATTACCGACTTGCCGACTACGAAGCCCATTAATTAATTTAATAACTCACTCCGGACGACGGAACGCTGTAGCGTTTTCGACAATTAAACATTTGCCCACGTTTTCCTTATGGGGTAGCATAAAAATCGCAGCTATACCGGACATTGCGAATGTGTCAAAGGTCGAATGGAAAGTTTCTTCGTGAGGTTTCCGTGACCATACACTCGCTGGCCAGCCGTTAACCTTGGTACCCCACATGACAAGCTAATCTGCATTCGTATCGAAAATGGCGTCGCAGGCTATGCAAGTGGAAATTTTTGGAGCAAACTAGATCACGACAGTGGCTTTTTACTGCTGCTGAATTGATTGAAATGCTTCAAACTGAAGGTTTCGACATCGACGAAGATGATGATGACGTTGAATAAAGTATCTGCAGTGAAGAAAGCTACCAGCAAAAAGGTACTGACAGTGACTCAGCTTCTGAGGGCTGTGAAGAGAGGGAGGGGGCTGGGCATACACACAATGTGAGGAGAGGGGTCATTGGGTAAACTACAGGGAGTTTCATTCAGTAACTTTGTGTTTTGTATTTTTTTGTGATTTTTTTCCTAACCCTAACAAATGGGTCGTCTGCAGGGGAAAGCAAGGGAGAAAACTATTCGCCCGGAGTGAGTTTTATGTCATTTTATGTGACTGCATTTATGCTCATGTCAAACACACAGCTTCGATTCCACCCTCCATCTTCCCCGTTTTTAATCCCAGTTCATGATCCATTCAAACGTGAAAATGAATGCTTTAACAAAATGTCTACATTCACCAGTGATGTACATAACGGTACAAGAAACAAAAAATCTCCTCCTCCTACTTCCACCGGTAACATTCAAACGTGAAAATAAATGCTTTAACAAAATGTCTACATTCACCAATAATGTATATAACGGAACATAAAACAAAAATTCCTCCTTCTCCTCCCATATTAATATGTGAATGAATTTTGCAAAATAATCTGATCTGCTCTTGTGCGTCTGTCTCGCCTGTTCTGTCTTGCCTCATTGAGCTCCCCCTCCCTCTCAGTCTGTCTGTCTGTCTCTCTCATTATCTCCCTCGATCTTTTTACGAATTCGCTCATTACAGACATAATAGTTATTTCTTTCTGTGATGACTCATCTGTAATCTTTGTTGTCGTTGTATCTCCTTCAGTTTTTTTGTTTGTTTCGATTACAAAAACTGGTTATGTATCGTTCGCATTCATCTGAAAGGGTGGGCCGGGGCTTGAAGTGAATAAAGCATCACGAGTCTTGAGTCTGTCTGTCTGTCTGTCTCTGCCTGTCTCTCTCCCTCTGTCTCTCTGTATGCATGTGTATAATAATCTTGTCTATGTCGAGACATGTACCAGACAGACACTTAACAGATACCCTACACCGACACTGATCGCTGTTAAATGTATTCATTTAACACAGATTATCAGCACAGATTAACCACACCAGGCCTACAGAATGTGTGTTAAGAGTTAGATTGTAGGAGCAGGAAAATACTGGGTTTCAAACGTTACAATTAATCTGTGTGAAAAAAGGATTTGGTGATATATGGATCAGTCAGAGTGCTGGAAATGCAAATGCTTTTATTCGTGTGTGTTCGTGAAAGACTGATCGACTGTCTAGATATCTAGATAGATACAACGATAAAAATAATTTTCATGGTCCCCCAGTCAATTTATCAATGCACATACACAAAAAACTTTAAGCGCATATTGACGATATTCCGACTGAATTTCTCTTAACGTTTTCGCTCAACAATACTGCTATAGGTGGTCAAACATTTGTAGTACACTCTGTCCGCTGTATAAATAATTAAATGAAAGTGAAGGCCGTTTCGTGTTGAACTGTCCCAGGAGTGAAAAACAGAAAGGAATTTAGTCCAACCTTGTTTTGTAAACCTTGTTTACTTAAGCTTATTTTCAAGGCCGTCCACGAATGAATTTATTGTAAAACGGTTTGCTTCATGCCACGCAATGCGTACAAACTGCGCAGTGTGCATTATTCATAACTATTGTTTTGTGTAAGTGCGCGACTATCTTATCTGCATTCGTTCACCCCTTGCAGTGGGTTATGACATTTGTGGATAAACATATTAGAGTCCCTCTCTCTCTCTCTCTCTCCCCCTCTCTCTCTCTTTCAACAACGGCCATAAACAGACATTTGCTCGATCTACGTTCATTTTTCGTGATTATCTTACTTTTTTCCCTTTGTGCTTTCCCCCCCCCACAGGTATATAGTTTTGTCAAATACTCCTTACTATTAGTCTACACTATGGGTACTAATGTGCAACAGTCTGACTGGTCTACTAATGAGAAAGGATTACGGCTTGGACACCTGAATGTTTATCATTTGTACAATAAGCTTCACGATGTCTGCATGCTCCTGAATGATTCTCCTCCTATTCATAATTATACTCGGGCTCAGTGAAACACGCCTTGATTTCCGACTCAGCAACGAGGCCTTATCCATACCTAACTATGATTTCCTTCGCCGTGATGGAAATCAGTATGGTAAAACAGGATTAGGGATATACATTCATCAAAGCATTTCCCAGTTTACAAAAAGACAACCTGACCTAGAAACCAACAATGTGGAATGTATGTGGTAACAGGTCAAACCTTCAAAGTCCACCCCTCTCTTTGTAGGCTTTCTATATAGAAATCTCTGAGCTAGATTCCCTTGGTATGATGACTTTATACAAATGATGGACAATGTTTATAAACATAAACAAAATGTCATTCTGCTAGGAGATTTCAACATTAATCTGTTTAAACCACAACCCGCATGGGAATCAACTACTACTCTCTTTGGTTTGCATCAACTCATTCACAGTGCAACCAGAATCACGAAGACGTCATCCACACTACTCGACCATATTTACACAAATAACAAAGATCTGGTGCACAATATAACAGTGTCCAACAAAAGCATCAGTGATCATTGTCCGGTTATCTGTACATGGTCTTGTAAACTTCCTCGGAAACAAAGCAAGGGCCACACAATGATCCAATACCGCTCTTTCAAAAAATTCAATTCCACTGCATTTTTTCTTGATTTGAGCTTGGCACCCTTCCATGAAGTATTCATGACTGCAGATCCAACTCAAGCATTAACAGTATGGTATGAAACCTTTCTTGCAGTCGTTGACAGACATGCTCCTCTTCGGACGAGGAGAGTAAAACACAAAACACTTCCGAACTGGTTGACGCAAGATCTCATCGTAGCTATGGCATTAAGAGATGTTTTAAAAGCTGCTGGGATGGAGACCGAATACAGAAAGCAAAGAAATAAAGTGTGTGATTTAGTTAAACAAGCAAAGTCAGATCATTTTAAGAACCTTATCAACAACAACAGAGACACAGCAACACTATGGCGTGCTGTTAATGAAATTAGAGATCAGTCTAAAAAGAAAACAAATGCTGTCTCAACTATGTGGACAACGGATTCACTCAATAACCATTTTCTAAAAACAGCTCAGTCAACACAGACATCTACAAACTACCTTCCTTCAGAATGTTATATAACCCCCCAGACGTTACAGACATTTTGTCAAGAACGTCTTAAATCTGAATCATTCACTATCCCCCCACTTGCTGTTCATGAAGTTGGATCCTTAATCTCAAATCTAAAGAATAAGAAGGCAATGGGTCAGGACAATTTAAACGCATCTGTTATCAAACTTGCTTTGCCCTTCATAGTAGACTCCCTTACGTATATTTACAATTTGTGCATTGAACAGAACAACGTTCCTGCTGCGCTAAAAA
The DNA here is from genome assembly GCF_041734735.1 of Babylonia areolata. Classification (NCBI taxonomy): domain Eukaryota; kingdom Metazoa; phylum Mollusca; class Gastropoda; order Neogastropoda; family Buccinidae; genus Babylonia; species Babylonia areolata. The sequence continues at coordinate 38,196,607 of NC_134895.1, read as the reverse complement.
CAGTAAAAGTAATCCCACTGCCAAAGTCAAAAGATATTACAGATCTCAACAACTTTAGACTGTCCGTTGTTTCCAAGCCTCTCGGAAAGCACGTCCACAAACACCTTATGAAACACATGGAGCAAAGCAACCTCTTTCATCCCCTTCAGTCCGGCTTTCGCCGTTATCACTCCTGTCACACAGCCTTAACCCGACTTTGTGACACGTGGTTATCTGCAATTAATCATAACAAGATCACTGGAACAGTTTTCCTCGATTTCAAGAAGGCCTTTGATCTTGTGGATCACGAAATACTGATAAACAAATTAAATGAGTATACTCAAAACCAGTCAGCTGTCTCATTCTTCCGGTCTTACCTGGAAAACAGAACACGGCGTGTTTACTTAAATGGCACGTACTCTTCTGAAGGTCATATAGATCGTGGTGTACCGCAAGGCTCTATTCTTGGACCTCTACTCTTTTGGATCTATATAAATGACTTGCCGATGCACATATCACCTGGTAACGTCATCTGCGATCTGTTCATTGTAGTGACGCCAACATCGATTGTACAATCATCGCTACAACAGGGAATAAATGACATCTCAGACTGATGTTACCAGAATCACATGGAACTTAACCGACATAAGAAAAAAAGTATGGCACTGACATCCAGACAAAAACACCAGCGTAAGCCTCTCACTCTAAAACTTGAGGTAAACAAGAACTCAGTTGAACAAGTTTGTGAGCACCGCGTTCTTGGAGTAATAATTGATAAAGAACTAAACTGGCAAGCTCATATTAACCATGTCTGCAAACAGTTAGCTCGCAATCTGTTCTTACTCAATAAACTTAGACATTATGTCGATGCTCCAACCCGAAAATTATTCTTCGGGGAACATTGTCTTTCTCATATCAATTATGCATCTACAGTCTGGAGCAATGCTAAAAAAAATTAACTCATTACATAGACGAGCAGCTAAACTTATTCTATCCGACCACTCACTATCAAAAGATGAGAAATGAACAAAACTGGAAATATTACCACTGTACAAGCAATTTGAATACAATAGAATGGTCCTTATGTTCAAAGTACACAACCACATGTCACCACCGTACGTCAGCAAATTTGTTCAATGGGCAACAGAGCGTTACGATTCAGATAATTATATTCTGCCTCGTGTGCGCATTGACTTATACAAATCTAGCTTTGCATTTTTTGGACCATCTGTTTGGAACTCTCTACTTACGTTCGTCAAGACAGGCGATTCATTATCGTCCTTCAAATCAAGGGTACGAAAACTGCTCCACAAACAATAGACCCCCAAACCAAATATAAACGGCCTAAAAACATCATGCCCTTTTTGTGAAATGTATGCGCTGTCTATTCCTTTACATACACTAACGTGTTTCATCCATCTTCAACCTGTTGTGATTTTCATGTGCACGCTATTGATTGGATGTTATTGCCTGCCACATCAACGTCAGATTTCTCATCACTGTTGTATATGTACAATGGTGTAACTATGTTTCTCTGCTCTGTTTATATATTTTCATTTCAGTCGTGCCTCTTTTCTGTATTCTGTGTGGTGATTGATTTGACAGTCTTAATAACCCCTTTACTTCTTGATTTTTTTTCTTTTCTTTTTTCAGTATATGCTATTGTCCTACAATATGATCTGTAATGTACTACAATATGATTTGATACCTAATTATGTTTATGTATGCATATGCATTCATACCTGTATGCACACGTAGACATATGCATGCATGTGGGTATATGTGCAAATGTATATTATGCATAAAGATGTGTGTGTTTGGGGATGAGTGTGTGCATATGTGTGTGGGTGGGTGGGTGTGAGTGTGTGAGTGTTCCCTTCATTATATTTTTATGATGATTATGGTCTGTTGATTAGTATTATAATTATCATTAGTAGTAGTAGTAGCAGTAATAGTAGTGGTAGTGGTAGTAGTAGTGGTAGTGGTAGTGGTAGTATTAGTGTTTACCATTGTTATTATTGTTGTCTTATCGTTACTGTTTTTGTTGTCACAAGGACAGATTGGAAGACTAGGCAATGCCTAAAATCTTTATCCTTGAGTAATAAAGTTTTTTAATCTCTCTCTCTCTCTCTTTGTGTGTGTGTGTGTGTGTGTGTGTGTGTGTGTGTGTGTGTGTGTGTGTGTGTGTGTGTGAATTTAAGATACTGCTGAATTACTTTGTGTTAACAGCATGTCTACGTTTAATGACGTTATGGTGATATATGCATATTGTCTTGTTGCCATTATTGCATGTGTATAATTGTGGTTATTACATGTAATATTACGTGAACTTTACGTCAATTTAACACTTGAATATTTCACGTCTTTTTAATGCGTTCATGTTGAATGACTGTGATTCTTGTAGGTATACCTGATACATTGGGCTATATCTACATTCCTTCCCCACCATCCCTCCATGTGACTGGCGGAGTGAACGTCCACGTCCACACCTTGTGATAATAACCCATTCCTTCAGGAGGGAAAAAATTGTGGATATACATTTGTTTACCTAATATACTGAGATAATTCATCATTCTATATTATCTGTTTCATAACAGCATCGTGAACATGGTCCCGACGTTCACAATGTCGACACATGGTGGGATACATGTGATGGTTATTATTATTTTTTTTTTTAAACCTCTGCACAGATTGAGAACTGTGACAACGAAGAGAAACAGGCCAGGATTCAACAGGAAGGGGGTTTCCGCTACTACGATTGGCTGGAAATCTCACGTGACGCCATGCCGGACTTCGATGAAAGAGTGAGCATGCACGCTTTTTTTTTTTTTTTTCCAACTGGTTCATCTGTGTAGTTATCTTCACAAATCCCCCCCCGCCCCTTTCCCCTCTCTTACACGCACATTCACACCTGGTATGCAATCACATACCGAAAGGTTTCCCCCACATTAAATTTACCCCCCCCCCCCACTCCCAGTCTCCCTCACCCCTCCCCCTCATCCCTACGCCCCTCCACAACCAGAGTCCTACGTGTCCATAATACCTTGGCATTCAGCATGACAGCAAGAACAAGGAGAGGGGATGACTTGAAGAAGAAGAAGAAGAAGAAACAAAACAAAGAAAACAAAACAAAACGAAACAACAAAAGAAACCCCAAAACAAAAAAACAAAAAACCCCGACGAATATCAAGTAGACACCACTCCGGCATTTTTACACTGACGGGAAAAGTATTTTATGATTTCAGCGTCTCTCTCTCTCTCTCTCTCTCTTGTTTGATTAATGTATGACTAATTTTCTGGTATTTACCAATGCACCGACACTGACAGTGCACTTGCTACTTGGTACAGTAACGTCAGGACCACACGTGCTAAACACGAGGAAAAGCCTCCATGGTCAACGGAAGATATGACATTAACATAATAATGTCTCGTTCTCATTCAAAAAAGCGTGCCAAAAATAGTTAATGGAACAATTATGAAATAAGTCTTTATTGCCATATTGTGTTTCAGCTTCTAGTAAGTGTAAGAGCTTCTACACGATAACCGTTTTCGTGTGTGAACAGGGAAGTATTTTGGTGTATTAGTACGTGTGTGCATGCGTGCGTAAGTGTGTGTGTGTGTGTGTGTGTGTGTGTGTGTGTGTGTGTGTGAGAGAGAGAGAGAGAGAGAGAGAGAGTGTGTGTGTGTGTGTGTTGGTTGCATTCCATGTCTGTTATTTTTCATGCTTGCGCCCAACTTTCTCAGCTCAGTAATACGGTCTTTCGTGTCCACACCGATTTGTTTTCCTGCTATCTTTTTCTTTCTTTCTTTCTTTCTTTTTTTGTCAGGACATGACTAGAGAAGCTTTCAGGTTGTCTGGTTTACCCTCAATATAACAGTTGTCATTGGCATTCTCTATGTATGAGAGAGAGAGAGAGAGAGAGAGAGAGAGAGAGAGAGAGAGAGAGAGAGAGTGTGTGTGTGTGTGTGTGTGTGTGTGACACCACCCTCTCTCTTCTCCCTCTCCTCCTCTCTTCGCTTCCTCCACGCCACCCTTTTATGTTTTCCCAAACAAGACGTTGTCTGTCTGTCTGTCTCTCTGTCCATCCGTCTGTCTCTCTCCTACCCTCTGTCTCTCTCTCTCTCTCACTCTCTGTTCTCCCTCCCACCTTTCACTCAAGGCCTGATCAGCGGGGCGTAATTATGCTCACGTCTTTTTGTTTTTCTATAATTATTATCTTTTAAGAGGTGTTGCGTGTACTGGACCTGTCCGCACGCTGTAACTGAAACTGAAACTCTCGCGCACACACACACACACACACACACACACACACACACACACAACCACGTACACACACACACACACACACACACACACACACACACACACACACACACACACTCGTACACACACACACACGCACACACGTACACGCACTCGTACGCACAAACCCTCACATGTACACACACACACACACACACACACACACACACACACACACACACACACACACACACACACACACACACACACACACACACACACACACACACACACACACACTCGTACACACACACACACACACGTACACGCACTCGTACGCACAAACCCTCACATGTACACACACACACACACACGTACACGCACTCGTACACACAAACCCTCACATGTACACACACACACACACACACACACACACACACACACACACACACAAGGAACTGAGCTGTGCTTGCCACACACCATACATCAAAACCAGGATCCTCAGCATTGCTTTTGACTTGATCCGCCCCCCACCCCCACTCCCCCTCTCCCACTACCGCACCACCATCCCCGCCGCCCCCCACCCCCCACTCCCCCTCTCCCACTACCGCCCCACCATCCCCCCCGCCCCCCACCCCCCACACCCCCTCTCCCACTACCGCACCACCATCCCCCACAGCCCCCCACCCCCCACTCCCCCTCTCCCACTACCGCACCACCATCCCCCCCCACCCCCCACCCCCCACTCCCCCTCTCCCACTACCGCACCACCATCCCCCCCACCCCCCATGCCCCTCTCCCACTACCGCACCACCCTCCCCTCCCCCGCCCCCCACTGCCCCTCTCCCACTACCGCCCCCCAGCCCCCACTCCCCCTCTCCCACTACCGCACCACCATCCCCCCACCACCCCGCCCCCCAGCCCCCACTGCCCCTCTCCCACTACCGCCCCACCATCCCCCCACCCCGCCCCCCCACCCCCCCCACTCCCCCTCTCCCACTACCGCCCCACCATCCCCCCACCCCGCC
>NC_134895.1:38161357-38186357 GCF_041734735.1 Babylonia areolata | reverse complement strand
TTGACTAGCGAACCAGGGAGAAACCATTACTCAAGCCTCTGTGTGTGTGTGTGTGCGTGTGCGTATGCGTATGTGTGTGTGTGTGTGTGTGTGTGTGTGTGTGTGTGTGTGTGTGATGGACGAGGAACGTTCCTTGACACTGAAACCATTGAGCAGTGTAGGGAGAAAAATGTGTTTTTTTTTAAGCTGTTAGGACAGATGAATTGAAGTGAAGAGCTATGCTTGCACACAGAGAGACAGAGAGAGAGAGAGAGAGAGAGAGAGAGAGAGGCAGACAGAAAGAGAGAGACAGATATACAGACAGAGAGAGATGGATATAGAGACAGGCAGACAGATAGAGATAGAGACAGTCAAGACAGACAGAGAGAAAGAGGCAGACAGATAGAGGGATAGAGAGAGACAGAGGGATAGAGAGAGACAGAGAATAAGAGAGAGAGAGACAGACGGACAGCCACAGAAGGGGAGAGAGAGTGAGAGAGAGAGAGAGAGAAGGAAAGAGAGAGAGAAGGGGAGACACACACACACACACACACACACACACACACACACAAACACACACACACGCAGACAGACAGACAGACAGACAAAGACAGACAAAGCATTGGAATGAAGGAAAGGTACGTCTATCGGTTCCAGAACTACGTCAAGATGCTGCGGCTCTTCACGGAGCAGCCTCAGTGGAAAGCCGTCAACAGACCCGAGGGGGACAAGACCCCAGCCAGGGAGGCCTACCTGCACTCAGTCCCTGCCCTCAGGCAGTAGACCTCTGCATGGTGTCTTCGGGGGCACCGTCATCCCGAACAGAACTTTTTTTTTTGGGGGGGGGACCGGACGGGGGTTTGTTGAAGGTAGTGGCGTTTGCTTGTGTGTTCATTTGTAATGAGGTTATTTTGAGATCAAGAAACAAGTCATCTTTGTCAAAGAAGGTACAACTAAAAAAAAAAAATCTAAGTAGTAGTACTACGACAACTAAAATGTGTATACTCCATGTCCTATGCTGTGTGGTTTACATAGTGGAGCATAGGTATGCTGTCTCCATGTTTATACTCAAAGATGGGAGTTTAGAGCAGCAGTTGGGCCTTGTTAGTGAAGGCATTCTGAGAGAGAGAGAGAGAGAGAGAGAGAGAGAGAGAGAGAGAGCACCACTGCGATCTTTACACCCCTTTACAGTCAAATCTCCCTTGAACTTTTAGGTTAGATTATCACTGTCAGCTGATACATCATGATTATAACTGAGTGTGTGTGTGCTTTCAAAATGTCAAATAATGAATTCTATCATGGCACTTAGGAAGTAACATTTGGATATTATAACTCTTAGTGTGTGTGTGTGCTTTCAAACTGTCAAAAATCGAATTCAGTCATGGCACTTTGTAAATAAATCTCGGATATGAATGCAGCAGGTATCTTCTATAGACTTTGCTACCTGTTGCAATGAAATTAAAATACAATACATATGTGATCGCTCTCTTTTTCGTGTAAATAGTAATAGACATGTCGGCGTTGTGAATGTCAAAGAAAGAAGCAAATACTTTTTTTGTGAACAACATTAAACATATTTATGTGGTACGTGTACATTCAAGAAAGTAGGAAATACTATTTTCAGTCACTTCAATGTCTCTTCTATCCAATGAATACACCAACTCTTTTTCTGTATGCAATGGACGATTCAGGATCGCTTGCAAATGAAATGTCCCTCTTTTTAATTTATTATTATTATTATTATTATTATTATTATTTTTTTTTTTAATAGTTTTGTATATTTTTCAGAATAGTGACCACATTCAAAATTATCACACAGACACAGAGGCACAAAGGGACAGACAGATACACAAAGACACACAAACACACACACACACACACACACACACACACACACACACATGCACACACACATACATACATACACATACCTCTACGGCAATATTTCTGTTTTCGAAATGCAACACCATTGAGAGAGAGAGAGAGAGAGAGAGAGAGACCAAGGGAAATAACCTACATCAGAGTGTGAATTTAGTTCTTCATTGGTTCCGTCCCCTATTCATCAAACCAGTTTTTGCAAAAATCTCACATGGATACTAACCTAGCGCCTGCCCACGTTTTAGAGACCAAGTTGTAAGCGCTTTATAAGCACGGAGTCATTTGCATAGCAGCCTGCCAACCTGGGTAGGGCTGACTGAGGTCTGTCATTGGGCGCTCATCATTCGTTTCTTACGTCATTCAGTCAGGTTTCAGTCATGCGCGCGCGCACGCGCACACACACACACACACACACACGCACACACTGCATTTTTTTTTTCTTGAATGACTGTTTAATACCCCGCCATATAGGCAACCATAATCAGTTTTCGGGGTGTGCATGTTGTGCATGTTCTTGTTTCCATAACCCACCGAACACTGACATGGAATTACAGGTTCTATCTATCTATCTATCTATACACAAACACACAGACACACACAGACACATACACACAGACACACACAAACACACACACACAGATTACAGTCGGAGAAAAAACAATGCTGAGGTCATTATGAAGAGTGGCCATGAAAGCCCACGGAATTTTTACTTTAAAGAATCATGATGATCGATAGGGTGAAAATCACGTGTGTGTGTGTGTGTGTGTGTGTGTGTGTGTGTGTGTGTGTGTGTTTGCGAGCGCGCATGTGTGTTCGTACGTGAGTGCGAATGTGTGTGTATGCGAACGTGCGCGCGCGCGTGTGCGTCTGTGTGTGTGTGTGTGTGTGTGTGTGTGTGTGTGTGTGCGAGCGCGCACGTTTGTTCCTACGTGCGTGCTAATGTGTGTGTGTGTGTGTGTGTGTGTGCGAATGTGAGCACGCGCGTTTGCGTCTGTGTGTGTGTGTGTGTGTGTGTGTGTCTGAGAGAGAGAGAGAGAGAGAGAGAGAGTGTGTGTGTGTATTTGTGTGTGTGAGCGCGCACGTTTGTTCCTACGCACGTGCTAATGTGTGTGTGTGTGCGAACGTGCGCGCGCGCGTGTGCGTCTGTGTGTGTGTCTCTGAGAGAGAGAGAGAGAGAGAGAGAGAGAGATTGAGTGTCTGTGTATGTGTGTGTGCGTGCGCGAATGTGTGTGTGTGTGTGTGTGTGTGTGTGTGTGTGTGTGTAAACCTTGCAAATAGTCTTTTTCTTTCCAATCAAAACATTTTTATAATCGGGCATCATCTTTTTTTTTTTCCTTTTTTCACGAACAGAAAATGTTCACACAAGCATTATAAATCGATAAAAAAAAAAATGGATGAACTAAAACACTGGTACTGACCACAGAAACGAAAGAATCACAGAAACGTGCACGTCTGTTGAGAAGCTGAAAGACAATTTTCAATGACGTTCATCGAAGACAAAATACGTTCATGAAGACAAACTGTGTGACTGTGAGTGTTTGTCCGCCTGCTTGTGTGCATGCAGGACTGACCAGGCGGGTGTGTATGTTTGAATGTGCGCGCGCGAACATGTGTGTGCGATAACTGCCACTGACGCGCGCACGTGCGTGCTATTCTACGATTAATCAAACGTTGAACTATTCGAAAGAAATGGGATTGGCGCTGGATAATCCGTAATGAAGACAGGGGGAACCCGCCTGAACTCCACACACCCTTGGTCTCTCTGTCTCTGTCTCTCTCTCTGTCTTTGTGTCTCTCTCTGTATCTCTCTCTCTCTGTCTCTGTGTCTCTCTCTGTCTCTCATTCTCTCTCTGCCCGTCTCTGTCTGTCTGTCTGTCTGTCTCTCTCAATGTGATCGCTCCGAATTTCACTGTAGCGCTCTCTCTTTTGTCTCGATTTCCACAGGCTTTCTTCTGTGTGGGGGACAAAAGAGCCACTCACTTTCTCCTCAGTGAACGCCTCCACCGAAGCTGACCCAAGCCTGACCCTGGGAATTGTCTGAGAGGAATCCTGGAAATTTAGGAACTTAACTTGCCTGCCTCTGCGCAGGATCTCCTCTCTCTCTCTCTCTCTCTCTCTCTCTCTCTCTCTCTCTCCGTGTTCTTCTTCCGCCATTCCATCAGTGAGGATTTTCTGTCTCTTCTTTCTAAAGCTGTGCTGGCATTGATTTTACTATCTGATTTGCTTTTTTTTTTCCAATCATGGAAAATGGCTTTCTGAAAATTGAGAAAAAAAGGGAGGTGGGAGAGAGAGAGAGAGAGAGAGAGAGAGGGGTGGGGGGGCTGTGTTGGGAAGGAAGAGAAGAGGGAGAAAAGAAACCAAAGCTTGGTTTTAAACCTTTGGGCATCTTTTTGGATTTCGAATTAGGGAGGAGATCAAATCACAATAAACCTTTCTTTTTGTACCAGAATGAACGGAAATCAAATCATTATTTTAGCTTTTAAAAAATATAAAAAAAAGTGAGAAAGAAAAGAGAAGCAACTGGGAAAAAAGACAACGGATTTAACAACAAGGAGTACAACAAATGAATGAAAAGCAAATCCATCGTCTGTCGTTTCCGTTGTTGTGGTTTGAAGATTCAGGGTACCGATGGGGCTGTATTCAAGAGACCATCGTGCTTGTGGGTAAAGGAGTACCTGCGGGCTTATCTACCTGAGGCAAGGCAAACTGCCAGAGGGTAAGTAGTATCTGGTATTCAGGAACACTCTACTTTAGCCGCGGGTCTTCAAACCCAAAGGCAAATTGCCCGAACAATCTGCCAAGGGTGACTGCCCACGAAGCAGAGGTAAACATGGCGTTGTTCTTGTAGAGGGAAAACAGGCGTTCTTTGCAGATAGCCCGTGCTTTGCTACCTCTCGACAATGCGCTGAACTGTGGTGCGGTGAGGAGTAAAAGAGCATGCGCAGAAGGGAATCACTGGGATTGTTGATCACAGACGACGGGTTAGCTGCCGGAGTGCACCGCGTGTGTCTTGAATACGAAGATAATTTAACCTTCAAGGTAAACTGTACCCGCACATCCCTACCATGTCAAAAGTAACTTGCCTTACGACAGAATGAATTTTGTCTTGAATACGGCCCCAGGTGATTTGACATGGATACTTATATAACGCCTACCCTCGGTCGGAACACCAGATTCTAAGTGCTGTACAAACTTTGGGTTATCTGAACAACAGACTATGTAGAGCCCACTAACTGCCAATTGGTGCTCATCATTCGTTTCCTGTGTCATTCAATCAGATTTATGGCATGCACATTCAGACAGACATGAAACATTTTACTGTATGACTGGTCTATTTATCTACCCCACCAGTTAGGTAGCCATACTCCGTTTTCTGGAGTGTGTATGCTGGGAATGTTCTTGTTACCATAACCCACCGAACGCTGACATGGATCACAGGATCTTTAATGTGCGTATTTGATCTTCTACGGGCATATACACACACGAAGGGGGTTCAGGCACTAGCAGGTCTGCACAATTATATGTTGACCTGGGAGATCGGAAAAAATCTCCACCCTTTACCCACAAAAAGAAACATATTTCCCCCCAAAGACCTCCCCGAAACCACCACAACAAATTATTTCATAAGTTGCCAGTCGCGCTTTTCTGTCAATGCAGTGTCCGTGAGAGTATGAGTTCGAACACTGGTCTCGCCCTTTCGCTCAGTCTTGACTGGCAAATCAAACTGAGCGTCTAGTCATTTGGATGGGACGATGAAACGCGAAGTCCCGTGTGCAACACGCACATGGCGTGCTGTAAAAAGAACCCAAGGCAACACAGCTGACTGCAAATATTGTCCTCTGGCAATATTCCGAAGAAAGAAATTCACTCTGACAAGTACACAAAAATTAATATACTTGCATGCGCTCAGGGTCTGACTAGCGCATAGTTATGCTATTGGTCAGGCGAGACATCTCTCAAGCAGATGTGATGTAGCGTATATGGAATTGTCCGAATGCAGTATCGCCTTCTTGAGAAACTGAAACTGAAACAGCCAGGAGATCTTCCATATAAATTAATTTCCAAAGTTCGCTTCTTCCCCCAAAGGCCTCCCCAAAACAGCAAGAACAACAAAATCATTTCACAAGTTGCCGGTGTGGAGATCCTGGTCTATCTGGAGATCCAGGGTGTTCATTAATAGGGATTTTGGTCTATCTCTGAAGATCCAGAGTGTTCATGAATGGAGATCCTGGTCTATCTGAAGATCCAGGGTGTTCGTCAATGGAGATCCTGGTCTATCTGAAGATCCAGGGTGTTCGTCAATGGAGATCCTGGTCTATCTGAAGATCCAGGGAGTTCATCAATGGAGATCCTGGTCTATCTGAAGATCCAGAGTGTTCATTAATGGAGATCCTGGTCTATCTGAAGATCCAGGGAGGTCATCAATGGAGATCCTGGTCTATCTGAAGATCCAGAGTGTTCATTAATGGAGATCCTGGTCTATCTGAAGATCCAGGGTGTTCGTCAATGGAGATCCTGGTCTATCTGAAGATCCAGAGTGTTCATTAATGGAGATCCTGGTCTATCTGAAGATCCAGAGTGTTCATTAATGGAGATCCTGGTCTATCTGAAGATCCAGAGTGTTCATTAATGGAGATCCTGGTCTATCTGAAGATCCAGAGTGTTCATTAATAGAGATCCTGGTCTATCTGAAGATCCAGAGTGTTCATTAATGGAGATCCTGGTCTATCTGGAGATCCAGTGTTCATTAATGGAGATCCTGGCCCGTCTGAAGATCCAGTGTGTTCATCAAATGATTCGATCCATGTTCTCCTCAAAGAGAAGCATCCTTCGCATTCACTCAGTTTGTATTTTCACTTTCCTCACTCCATCCCCCACCCCAATTCTGCTAAAAGTATCAGCGCATGATATGTTGGGAAAGGAATGGTTGTTTCAGGTGAACACATGTGTTGTCGCTCTTTCTCGCCACTATCCCTTCCTTCTTTATATCCATCTATCTATCCATCTAGCTATCTATCTATATACATACAAACTTGTATTTGTACTTGCATTTCTTTTTATCACAACATATTTCTCTGTGTGAACTTCGGGCTGCTCTCCCCAGGGAGAGCGCGTCGTTACACTACAGCGCCACCCATTTTTTGTTTGTTTCTATTTTTTCCTGCGTGCAGTGTTATTTGTTTTTCCTATCGAAGTGGATTTTTCTACAGAATTTTGCCAGGAACAACCCTTTTGTTGCCGTGGGTTCTTTTACGTGCGCTAAGTGCATGCTGCACATGGGACCTCGGTTTATCGTCTGATCCGAATGACTAGCGTCCAGACCACCACTCAAGGTCTAGTGGAGGGAGGGGGAGGGGGGGGGGGGGGTGTGAAAATATCGGCGGCTGAGCCGTGATTCGAACCAGCGCGCTCAGATTCTCTCGCTTCCTGGGCGGACGCGTTACCTCTAGGCCATCACTCCACACACATGTACTTACATACATATATGTATGTATGTATGTATGTATGTATGTATATATATATATATATATATATATATATATATATATATATATATATATATATATATATATATATATCTTATAAACGGGTTCCCCGTCCTCTCTCTAGCACTCTGGCCTCTTGTCCCTTCTGTGTGTGCTTGCACTTTATCTTCCTCACACTTTTCTTTTCTTCAGCGTGAAACGTTACCAAGGAAATCTGATGTTCCTGTGTTTTTTTTTCTTCAAGAATTAATTAATTACAGGCCTTGGTAAAAAACAACAACAAAACGTTGCACCTTTTTTTTATGTCAGCATTATAGACTGGACTGCTGCCATTGAATGTCCCATGACGGTGGAACGGGGTTTTGCGATTGGGACACAGACACCTGATTGATCAACGTGGTTGTGATTCATTGAGCTGTCCCCACTGGGTTCATCCGAGTTGGGTTGTTGTTTTTTCTTCCCCCTAGTGGGGAAGGTCATAGAAGGCAATTGTGGGGCTTTCATTGCTGTTTGATATGATTCACTTTTTTTTTTAGAACCTCGCCGACCCAGCGACCCGATTCAGCGCCTGGGTGGCGAAATTTTGTTTGCACACAAAACACACACACACACACACACACACAGACAGACACCCCCCACCCCTCACACACACTGACATGCATACGTTGCGTGGGGCTCAGAAACACATGGAGCATCACTCAGCGAGATAACACAAACGAAGACACAAAGAGAAACATAATTATACCGTCGATTGCACAAATAGAGCACGTGCATGTATTTATGCAGCTACATTTGCATATAGCTCACACAAGCTACACTCACGTACATACATGCAGAACTCTACCCCCTACACACACCCTCCCCCTACACACACCTACTCTCATGACATACATAAACACACGTATGCGCACACACATACTGCCACAGCTTTGCCGCAAAAATAGGTGGGAAAAGATCTTCGAATCGAGGCCATGAATGTAACGTGTAGCATGTTTTCAATCAAGTGTGTTTGGGGAGGCCCAGAAGGACCCTACCTTCTCCAGTTTGAAGACCAATATTCGTTTGAAATTGACAAAGAATGAGGCCAGGAGATGAAATGAGTAACAAATAGTAAAGAGTAGTAACTCTCTCCATTCACAAGGTACACAACTTCTAGTCAATGCTGCTTACGCTACCGATTCAGCTAGCACACAGGTAAATAAAAGATACACTGGAACAAACCCAGACACTTCCTCAAAAAAGAAGCACCGGGCTTATCCATATACCGATCACTTGACATGTGCACACAGCAGCAATGCCAGAAGAAATGTGCAAATATAAATTAGCTTTCATTCAAGACTGGCACAGCCTCTTTAATCCTGAACAATCCACACAAAACACATGGACAATATAGAACAAATATATGGTTGTCTTGACTAGAAGTCGTGTACCTTGTGAATGGAGAGAGTTACCACCCTTTTACCACTCTTTACTATTTGTTAATTATTCGTTTGATGTGAATGGAGAGAGTTACCATTCTTTTACCACTCTTTACTATTTGTTAATTATTCGTTTGATGTGATGGAGAGAGTTACCACTCTTTTACTACTCTTTACTATTAATTTGTTAATTATTCGTTTGATGTGAATGGAGAGAGTTACCACTCTTTTACCACTCTTTACTATTTGTTAATTATTCGTTTGATTAATTATGGCTCGTGCTCTGCCTTTTCAAGCTGGACCTATGGCTGCCCCCCTTACTTACTCTCTTATCCTTTCTGCGAGGCGATCGATGGTGTGATGCCCTTGCATCTGGGTTTTTTTTTTGTTTTGTTTCTTACATTCTTTAATTTCTTAAGATTTCATCTTGCCACACGAAGGCTCGTTGTCGCGTTACAAGCCAGTCTGTTGCCTCGCTTATTACCCTTAGTGCCTGCGTGTCCAGGGCTCTACATTAATGTAAGTTGTATTGGGTTTTTTTTTGCATCAAGATATTGCGCATTGCCTCATTCTACGTTCATCATTCTGTGGGAGGTTCATGGAGGAAGTCAGAGTTATATAGCCTGTTGATTTGCAGGCACACGTATGGATTGTCAGTCTCTGGACAGCATGTGTCACTGCTTCAACTTCCTTTAACAGGCTGGAGTTGTGATTTTGTACTGAGTGTCTTATTATTATTATTATTATTACTATTATTATCATAGCCACGTTGGGTGTGGCCCGACCCACTTAAGAGTGTAAAGAGTTAAGGGCCGAAACACTTGACTGAGGGGGGGGGGGGGGGGGGGGGGGGGAGGGGGGGGTGTTATGTGAAGACCTTGTACTGTCCAGCTCTCCCTTGAGTTCTTATCACCCATAAGGATTATTCATACATTATATTGATGCTACTTTTGCCTTGCTAGCAATTCATCATACACGCGATTACGCACCCAAATCTAAGTCCCCATCCTATGTATTTCTCATGCATATATCAGTGTTTTTACATGCTCTGGAGACCAGTGGTGCACACTGATTACACCGTCGTATTTCCTTTGAGGACATTATTTTGCCCCCATTTTCCCCTGCGGTTCTTTTCTTTTCAGTTGTGTTCCTCTGATTCGGAGTATGGTTGTCTACCTGGCGGGACAAATAAACGAAATGATCATACACGTGACGCACGGGCGGAATAGCCGAGTGGTTAAAGCGATGGACTGTCAATCTGAGGGTCCCGGGTTCGAATCACGGTGATGGCGCCTGGTGGGTAAAGGGTGGAGATTTTTACGATCTCCCAGGTTAACATATGTGCAGACCTGCTTGTGTCTGAACCCCCTTCGTGTGTATATGCAAGCAGAAGATCAAATACGCACGTTAAAGATCCTGTAATCCATGTCAGCGTTCGGTGGGTTATGGAAACAAGAACATACCCAGCATGCACACCCCCGAAAACGGAGTATGGCTGCCTACATGGCGGGGTAAAAACGTTCATACACGTAAAAGCCCATTCGCGTGCACACGAGTGAACGTGGGAGTTGCAGCCCACGAACGCAGAAGAAGAAGAAGAAGAAGAAGAAGAAGAAGAAGATCATACACGTAAAGTGTTACATGTCTGTATGATAAAATGGGTGCGTGACCGAAACCTGATTGAATGACACAGGACACGAATGATAAGCGCGCAATGGCAGCCGCCAGTTGGCTCTACCCAGATAGGCGGCCTGTTGTGCAAATGATTCCATGTATGTAAAGCGTTTAGAACTTGGTCACCGACCGATGATAGGCGCTATATAAGTATGTATGTCAACATCTTTTTATAATACTCTTATGATTTATTTTGTAACGATTTCTTTTAGAAAGCGCGTTTATTTCTCTGTTGTTTTGAGAACAATAGACATTTCTTGGAATCAAAATCAGAGTTCGCATTGATGGTGTCCTTTTCTTTCGCCCCATTCATCTGTCACTTATGTCTGCCTCTGTCCCTCTTTCTCTATATTTCTCCCTCTCTCTTTCTTTCTCTCCATCCCCCACACCCATCTCTCTCTCTCTCTCCCTCTCTGTCTCTCTCTCTCCTTCTATCTATCTATCTATATCTTTCTCTGTCTCTCCCACTGCTCACTACTTTCCTTCATTCTTTTTTTTTTTTTAAATTGGAGGTCGAGACAAGGAGCAGTCTAGCAGAAAGAATTTAATTCATTTTGCATGAGAATACTCATTGCGTTCACTTAGACATCCCCTGCTTGCAAAATCAATCACATGCGCCCGCCGGGGGGAAATCCCATGGCCACATTCGCAGCAGCAAAATCATTGTTTTGTGTGACGGACTCAACCAGCATGAAGATCATCACGGGCTGCTCTTGTAAGGAAGGAAGAGAGGCAGACAAGGGTTCGAGGCAGGTGACTGACTGACTGAAACCATTTTATTGTCAGATTAACTGTTTGTTGTACTGACATTTTCGCAACCATTTGAATAAAATATTAACTGACCAACACAAGGAAAGTCTGATTTGAGGGAAGATATGATTTAAAAAAAAAATTAACAAATCAAGTTGCCAAATTTCATTAATATCATTATCTCCAAAAAATATTCTAACGCACACACATACTCACATACGTTTCTCCCCCACCCTCTCCCTACATACAGCCATGCATGCACACTAACGCCCATTATAATTCCCCCACCTCATTCCCCTGCCCACTCACTCACACACACACACACACTCACATTGTCTCTCACTCTTTCTCATCAAATTAAGGTTTCGTAATGTAATCAAGACGACATATTACATGTTAGGGTCGAACAGTTCCACTAATTAGAATAATGGGAACTTTGCTCTACAAGTAAATCTGACGCTATCACCCAAAACGAAACACTACTTTGGATTAAATAAAACAGAGGGGAACCTCTGCAGCAGAAGGGGGATGAAACAAATGAGGCAGGTGGAAGCATCCTTGGGACAGACCTGATGTGATCTATCTGAGGGAAGAGGCTTCTGGTGTCATAGTTCCTACCCTCAAACTGGAAGGTGATACGAACACGGCTCATGATCTGATCAGCACCACGACTTGCTAAGATGCCCATGCTAGGCGCAGCTCGCGAAGAGAGAACGGAACGGAATGGTTTATTCGCATATAGGCCTCAGCTCCACGTGAAGGGTCTCACATGAACATTGTACAACTCAATGAAACAACATAAGCAAACAAGTATAAAGACAGATAACAAAACAGATAATCATATTCATTTCAAGAGGTAGCAATTTAAATAGAAATAAGAAACAATGATTCATGAAATACTAAGAGAGAGAGAGAGAGAGAGAGAGAGAGAGGATACGGATAATTTATTCAGTTCAGTCCATGGCCCTTACTGAAGGGTATGTGAACAGTTCATGATAATATATATAACATGAAATGCGAAGAACATACAAAATCAAAACGAAAACTTAAGTGCGAATTAAATAATAAGAACTAACATAACAATTTATGAAGAAGCTACTTCTCTAGACTTAAATGCAGTGTACGAGTACAGAGATAAATTACGTACAAAAGTAACACAATTATTTGACAACAAAAAAGTCAATTTAAATTCACTTTCGCTGTTTATAGTATTTATGTCGGATGGAAAGAGAGAGAGAGAGAGAGAGAGAGAGAGAGAGAGAGAGGACAATATCCCAGAATGGACAGGCCAGGAAGGTCGCAAAAGCCGCGTGTTTAAAGCGTTGGACTTTCATCTGAGGGTCCCGGGTTCGAATCTCGGTAACGGCGCCGGCGCGGCTGGTGGGTAAAGGGTGGACATTTTTCAGATCTCCCAGGTCGACATATGTGCAAACCTGCTTGTGTCTGAACCCCCTTCGTGTGTATACGCAAGCAGAAGATCAAATACGAACGTTAAAGAACATGTTATCCATGTCAGCGTTCGGTGGGTTATGGTAACATGAACATACTCAGCAAGCAACTATCCCCCCGAAAACGGAGTATGGCTGCCTCATTTGGATGAGACAATAAACCGAGGTCCCGTGTGCAGCATGAACTTAGCGCACGTAAAAGAACCCACGGCAACAAAAAGGGTTGTCCCTGGCAAAATTCTGTAGAAAAATCCATTTCGATTGGAAAAAACAAACAAATAAAAATGCAGGCAGGAAAAAATACAAAAAAAGGATGGCCCTCTCAGTGTAGCGACGCGTCCTCCCTGGGCAGATCAGCCCGAATTTCACACAGACAAATCTGTTGTGATAAAAGAGTAATACAATGCAATACAACACATGGTGGGAGTAAAAAACGGTCACACACATAAAAAAAAAGCCCACTCGTGATCATACGAGTGAACGTGGGAGTTGCAGCCCACGAACGAAGAAGAAGAAGAAGAAGAAGAAGAAGAAGAAGAAGAAGAAGAAGAAGACAGGAACAGGGAGAAACAGAAAGAACTGGTTGCCAGGTCATCAGTGAGGGGCGCCCCTAAGGTCTCGAGACTTCTGAATAGAAGAAGAACAGGACAAGAATTTCCTCACTCATTCCAATACCACTTTTCCATCATCAAACCCCAGCTTCCACCACCAATCGTTCTAGTTCCCATTTCACTAAAGAATTGTCCAGTCATTGCTGAGAACATTTTTGTTTTTTGAATGATCTGCTGAATGTACCTTAGTACTGGAATTGTAAAAAAACTCTATCATCGGGTTTCAAATTTTGCCGTGGCATCAAAGGACATGAGTCAGCTAGTGATTCCAAACCACATTAACTACACGCATTCATTCATTGACGGGCGCAGTAGCCGAATAGTTAAAGCGTTGGATTTTCAATCTGAGGGTCCCGGGTTCGAATCACGGTGATGGCGCCTGGTGGGTAAAGGGTGGAGATTTTTCCGATCTCCTAGGTCAATATATGTGCAGACCTGCTAGTGCCTGAACCCCCTTCGTGTGTATACGCACGCAGAAGATCAAATACGTACGATAAAGATCCTGTAATCCATGTCAGCGTTCGGTGGGTTATGGAAACAAGAACATACCCAGCATGCACACCCCCGAAAACGGAGTATGGCTGCCTACATGGCGAGGTAGATAAACAAAAAACAAAAAAAACAAAAACAAAACACACGATCATACACGTAAAATGTTAAATGTTTGTCTGAGTGTGTATGTGTGCGTGCCTGAAGTGTGATTGAATGACACAGGAAACGAATGATGAGCGCCCAGTGGCAGCCGTCATTCGGCTCTAACCAGGTAGGCAGCCTGTTGTGCAAATGACCCCTTATTTGTAAAGCGCTCAGAGCTTGGTCTCCGACCGAGGATAGGCGCTATATAAGAATCCATATCAATCAATCAATCAATTCTGAAATGATGTACATAAACAGAATGTTCTTTCGATTTTGGAAGCCGACAGTCGGCTCTTCCCGGCTGTACAGCCTGTCGTGCAAATGACCCCCGTGTTTGTAAAGCGCTTAGAGCCTGGTCTCCGACCGAGGATATGCGCCACACAAGTATCCATAATTATCATCATACAGTATACATAAATAAACTAAACGAAAACATGGTGAGATAAAGCCACACATTGCCTGCCTACAGTCACACACACACACACACACACACACACACACACACACACACACACACACACACACACACACACACGGGGGGCGGAGAGAGGGAGAGAGAGAGAGAGAGAGAGAGAGAGAGAGAGAGAGAGAGAGAGTGTGTGTGTGTGTGAGAGAGAGAGAGAGGGAGAGAGAGACACAGAGAGACACAAAGAGACAGAGCTAGAGACAGACAGAGAGAGAAAGAGGGAGAGAGACAGAGACACAGAGAGACAGAGAGAGAGAGAGAAAGAGAGAGAGAGAGAGAGAGAGAGAGAGAGAGAGAGGGGCAGAGAGATAGAGAGAGGAAGAGAGAAGGACGAGAGAAAACATTGATGTATAGATAGATAGACGTATGCATATCTATCTCTCTGTATATATATATATATATATATATATATATATATATATATATATATATATATATATATATGTGTGTGTGTGTGTGTGTGTGTGTGTGTGTGTGTGTGTGTCTGTGTGTCTGTGTGTGTCTGTGTGTGTGTACTCTTTAATACAGATAGATATATATCGACTGAGAGCAACAGAAACAGAGAGAGAGAGGGAGGTATACAGACAGGCAGACAGACATTGCATGGTGAATCCAATTCATTTTGTACTTTCTGGAACTGGACATGAACATGAGAAGAAAGAAAGAAGGAGAGGGGGGGGGGGGGGGGGGATGAAAACATAAATACGCGAGAGATGACGGCCATCTGAGATATGGCTGCTTGCAGGCGCATTGATTTTACGAACTCCGAAGATTATCTCGTGGAGTTTGCAGCATCACTGACCCCCGATGATGTGCGATTTTGTGGCACATCAGATTTAGCCGGCAGGATGGGGACGATCCTGGGAGCCGGGGGTGGGGAGCTGGGGGTGGGGGGCTGGGGGTGGGTGTGTGGGGCGGTCGTGGGGGTGGGGGTGTGTAGGAGGTGTTGGAGAGGAAAACTGCTGAAATTAGGTGTACAAGAAAACTGTCCGTAGAATACGGCCTTGTCACGCAGTCCCCCCAAACCTAAATGGACTTTCATAGCAGAATCGTCCTCATCATTGTATTACCCTTTTTTGTCACAACAGATTTCTCTGTATGAAATTCGGGCTGCTCTTACCAGGGAGAGCGTGTCGCTACACTGAGAGCGCCTACTTTTTTTTTTCCTGCCTGCAGTGTTTTATGTTTTCCTATCGAAATGGATTTTTCTAAAGAATTTTGCCAGGGACAACGCTTTTGTTGCCGAAGGTTCTTTTACGTGCGTTAAGTGCATGCTGCACACGGGGCCTCGGTTTATCGTCTCATCCGAATGACTAGCGTCCAGACCACCACTCAAGGTCTAGTGGAGGGGAGAAAATACTGGCGACTCTGCCGGGATTCGAACCAGTGCGCTCAGACTCTCTCGCTTCCTAGGCGGACGCGTTACCTCTAGGCCATCACTCCACTCATCGTCATCAACCTTCATCCTTCTTCATCATCAATATAAATAAAGCCCCAAATTATATGGCCTTTCATGCCCTGTTCTCATGGTGACCTCAGTTTCGATACCCCTCTACTTACGCACTTGGGGTGAGTCTTGTCAAGGTGTCTTCGGATTCATTGGAGAATACCGTTGGAAGGACGTGGTGGCGGTCTCCACTCTGAGGGAGACGCCCACTCAGTCTGACTCCGCGACTTAGCCATTATCGTCGTCAGTAAGGAGACTTAGTAGGTGTTGTCCTAAGTAGGTTGAATCAGAACAGGCACTTCCGAACACCGCCAAAGTGACTCAGCAGCAGTGCAGGGTCTCCTCTGGTGTGTGGCCTCCTAGCGACTTTACATGAATGGTCCATGTGGACTGCCGGCACTGGGACTGTGACAGACGAACCCGGGTGTGGCTGTTGTGAGGGAGACTCGGAAAGAGCGGTGTAGGAGTAATGCCACTGAAACAGTGCAGATGATGGGGCTGCAAGACATAACAACAACAACAGCAACAAACAAACAACAGGAACAAACAAACAACAACAACAAACAAACAAACAAACACACAAACACACACACACACACAAACACACACACAAACACACACAAACAAACACAAACAAACAAACAAGCAAACACAAACAAACAACAAACACAAACAACAAACAAACACCCTGTCTGTGTTACACAGGCCCCATTTGTCTGCTATACTTCTCTAACACCAACTCCCGGTTGCTCGCGTTACCCCCCGCCCCGTTCAAAGCCACATGCCAGTCTCGGAGGGGAGGGGAGCAACCTTTGTTTTTTTCTCCACACTGGGTTCAGTGTGCAGGGTTCACGGCTGGACCGACCTGATGATGTCTCTCCATGCTTCTATCAATCCAAAGAGGGGTCATGGGCTTTTCAATGATGTCATCCCTGGTGGTGCTTCGATTTGTCTGGTACAACGTTTCTGCGATTAGGGAGGGCTTCCAGACTTGTTGGTCTTTAGGGACCATCCCATCGCCGACTGTCCTACAACCCTCTTGGCCGAGAGAGTGTGGATGTAACGTGGGCAGGAAACTCTCCACTATAATGACATTCTAAACCCCGATAGTCAGGACAGCAGTTGCCTCCTCTGCAGTTCTCTCGCTTCCTAGGCGGACGCGTTACCTCTAGGCCATCACTCCACTCATCGTCATCAACCTTCATCCTTCTTCATCATCAATATAAATAAAGCCCCAAATTATGTGGCCTTTCATGCCCTGTTCTCATGGTGACCTCAGTTTCGATACCCCTCTACTTACGCACTTGGGGTGAGTCTTGTCAAGGTGTCTTCGGATTCATTGGAGATTACCGTTGGAGGGACGTGGTGGCGGTCTCCACTCTGAGGGAGACGCCCACTCAGTCTGGCTCCGCGACTTAAGCCTTCTCCGCAGTTCTAATGCTCATAATTAATCAGACACGACTGACTATTGTACATAGATAAAAATCATTATTTATAATTATCATTATTTTCATTACTACTATCTTTTTTTTTCATCATAATTATTATTTATTTATTTATGTACGTACGCTTATATATATATATATATATATATATTTTTTTTTTCTTTCTCAAGGCCTGACTAAGCGCGTTGGGTTACCCTGCTGGTCAGGCATCTGCTTGGCAGATGTGGTGTAGCGTATATGGATTTGTCCGAACGCAGTGACGCCTCCTTGAGCTACTGATACTGATACTGATACTGTACATAGAGGCCTAAGCTAGGAACAGGAGGAGGAGAACTGAAAACATTCACCATCACTGCAAAACATGACACGCCAGAGAAACATGAAAAATTCTTTGTTTCCTTCAGATGATGACTGATAAACAAAGGCTGTGAGGATGACATGATATCAAACACATGAATACAAATTTATCTGAGACATCACGATAAGGAAGGCCAAAATTTTCTAATCTCGAAACAGTTAGTTGTACTGGTTCGGTTATGAAAAAAACAACAACAATTTCTTTTACATGAGTATCCTGTAAAAAAACAACAACAACAACAAAAAACCACTGTCGTCTTTCACCCGTGCAATCTTGTCTTGTCTTCTCAAGAGATGTCTTAGCGTACTCAAGTTGAGAAACGTACAATGTTATTATCGATCTTTGTCCAAGCTTTTCATTCTTTCCGTGTCCCCTGCCTGCTATCATTTTCTCACACATCCTCCTTCATGAATAAATAACCGCCATTTAAAAAAAGTTTTCCGCGTTGTCAACATTGTAGGCAGGGTTCCAGACAAGGGGCTCAGACACATGAAAGCGTCCCTGGAACAGAGGGGATACGATGGTCCTGATGAATTAGATCTTCCCTCCCACACCACCATCTTCTCTTCAAACCTCGCTTCTCTCCAGTCTTTCCGAGGATTCACTAGCTCAGCCTGTTCTGGCACTGAGTAGTGCTGAGCAAATCAGTGTTAATGATCTGCTGTAGTCTGCAGCACTGAATAGTGCTCTTCAGGTCAGTGTTAACGATCTGCTGTAGTCTGCAGCACTGAATAGTGCTCTTCAGGTCAGTGTTAATGATCTGCTGCAGTCTGCAGCACTGAATAGTGCTCTTCAGGTCAGTGTTAATGATCTGCTGTAGTCTGCAGCACTGAACAGTGCTCTTCAGGTCAGTGTTAATGATCTGCTGTAATCTGGAGCACTGAATAGTGCTCTTCAGGTCAGTGTTAATGATCTCCTGTTGTCTGCATCAGTGAAGGGTGCTCTTCAAGTGAGTGCTAAAGATCTTCTGAAGTCGGCAGCACAAATCAGTGCTCTGCAAGTCAGTGTCAATGATATGCTGTAGAACGCAGCAGTGAACAATCCTCTCTTGCAAGTGAGTGGTTTTTTGCTGGTTTTTTTTTTTGCGGTTTTATTTTCACAAGTGAGTGTTGATGGTCTGCTGTAGTCTGCAGCAATGGACAGTGCTCTGCAAGCCAGTGTTAATGACATGCAAAATTTCAAAAGCAAGGTAAAAAAACAAACAAACTCGACACCAGTCTGATTAATTTGACCCCCCCCCCCACCACACACACACACACACACATCCACCCCGCCGCCTCCTGATTTACATCTCTACCCCCACTCATTCTCTTTCTGGCGGATGCTGTGCAATGGGGGCAAGGGCTTTGCTCATGTCGATGCTCAGGTCTGTAAGAATCTTGATGCTATTGCCTCTCGGTGCTTTGGACGTAATTGCTTTTTCCTTTTCATGCTGACCTCGACCTGGGTACAAGACCCCGGGCACTTGCTTGTGAAATTGGGTTCCCTTCCATGTGTCAGACTGAAAGAGAGGAGTTTGTTTCTTTCCCCTTTCAGAGAGAATGTATTGTGCAGACCTCAAGTCTGGTTCCATTGGAAGCCAGCATGACACTACGCTAAAATATTTAATGAAAATATTTGTTTTATTGCTTTTGTTGTTGTTATTGTTGTTGTTGTCATGCTGTGTTTTTCGTACGAAAATAAATTACCTTTCGCGTTTGACAGCGAAGATTTTATCGCAACCCGGGCAGCAAGACATGTAGACAGATACAGTCAGTATGCCAGTTTGGAGCACGTTCTTCACCTATGATGAATCCATTGACATTGATTGAAACCTTGACAGATCGTTGAATGGATTGGAGCTGATTGAATATCTTCTTCTTCTTCCGCGTTCCCCAGGTCATACTGTCAGATGGTCCATCCGGTTTGTAGCGCCAAGTCCGCCGTCCTCTGCAGTGCAGCACGTGGTCCCCAGAGCTTCTCGTGGAGTTTCAGCCGCACAGGGCCAGGTTTTTCCTCCTCAGTGAACCAAACGCTGGGCAGAACTTGTAGCAAATGCTCTGGTGTCTGTGAACCCTTGCTGCATGGGCATTCATCAGTAGATGACAGTCTCAGTCTGTAGAGGTGGGAAATGAGACTGAATATCGATATCTGGAATCTATTGGCATTAATTGAATCGTTGACAGTTTGTTGAATGGAATAAAGCTGACTGAATATTAATATCTGCATTTATTGTGTCTTTGTGTCTGTATCTGTCACTCTATCCTCTTCTCACCAACCTCTCTCTTACATCCATCTTTCTCTCCTTCCCTCTGTTAATTAAGAAGGAGGAAGGAGGCAGGATGGGTAAGATGTTGATCTGCCAGGACAATGTCCGTGAAGTTCTGGTTCGATTCCCGCTATCACCCTTTCTCCCACGTTTGACTGAAAAATCAAACTGAGCGACTAGTCATTCGGATGAGACTATAACCCGAGACCTCGTGTGGAGCTCGCACTTGGCGCACTAAAAAAACAAAAACAAAACAAAACGAAACAACCCCCCAAAAAAACCAAAACAAACCAAACCAAAAAAACAAAAACAAAAACAAAAAAACAAAAACAAAACAAAACAAAAACAACAACAACAAAAAACAACAAACAAACAAACAAAAAAAACAATGGTAACAAAAGTGCTTTCCCCTGGCAAAATTATGCTGAAGAGATCCACTCAGTTAGGTACACAAATGCATATACATACACTCAGGACCTGGCTAAACGCGTTGGGTTATACTGCTGGTCAGAAATCTGCCAAGCGGATGTGGTGTATCGGTTATGTATTTGTCCGAACGCGATGACGCCACCTTGAGAAACTAAAAATTGTAACCAAAACTCTTTTTGACTCTCCGTTCATCCCCCCCCCCCCCCCCTGTCCCTTGCCCCAATGCTTCTCTCGTCCCATCGGTTTATGCTCCCTTCTTCCTGCATGTTGTGCACTGCCAGCCACATCATCTTGTAAAAAAGATGATAATATTAGCATGAATTGTTATTTGTTATTCAGTGGGAATCAATTTAAAAAAAAAAAAATCATCCATTTCACAACAGAATCCTTCACTCATTTTGTAAATCAGATTTCCAATCTTCACTCTCTTGAGTCGAGGCTGAGAAGGCTTTGATAAATGCATGCAATTGGACAATAAACAATGAACCCCCCCAAAAAAACAAAACAAAACAAAAACACTACCTCCCCCTAATTCCCCCCCTCCTCCAAACCCCCCACCCCCTAAAAAACAAAAACAAAAACAAAACAAAACAAAACAACAACAACAACACCCCCAAAACACGAATGATTGAAAACCATCACAACAGAATTTCCAAACCTTGGAGAGATGAAATTAGCTGAGGTCGACACCACTACTCTAAAATTCTCTGGCACATTTCGTCGCTGGTGGCAAAATGTGTAAGAGTGAGGTGGAAAAAAGAAAGCGCTGGCATATAACTCCCTCCCCTCAAATCTATTTCTTCCGCGTTTTTCCGGAGCTGTCAGACACTCTGTCTCCTCACCCCTCATACGGTCTGATCCAATCCTTCACGAATGCATCGTTGCAGACTTGCAGAAAAAAGTTTCAGTTAAGAGAGTCCTGGTGCCAGTTGCACTGCTTGGTTCTAGCTTTTTGACAGTTGCACGTGACTAAATGCCTACGTTGACCGAACTACGCCATTGGTCAGTTCCATACTACACACAGTTAGTAGCGGGTTACGACCATACTAGGCTCTTCCGTCCGAGCAATGCAACTGGCTCCTGGACTGAGCCCTTTGGAAACGAAAAAGGCTCCCGTCGTTGGAGCGATAGTTCTGTCCAGACTTGAGCATTCGAGTGGACACAGCCTGGCTGCTATATATAGATTAGTTGAATCAGTTTCTTTTCTGTGTCACAACAGATTTCTCTGTGTGAAGTTCGGGCTGCTCTCCCCATGGAGAGCGCGTCGCTACACTGATAGCGCCGCCCATTTTTTTTGTATTTCTTCATGCGTGCAGTTTTATTTCTTTTTCCTATCGAAGTGGATTTTTCTACAGAATTTTTTGCCACGGACAACCCTTTTGTTGCCGTGGGTTCTTTTACGTGCGCTAAGTGCATGCTTCACACGGGACCTCGGTTTATCGTCTCATCCGAATGACCAGCGTCCAGACCACCACTCAAGGTCTAGTGGAGGGGGAGAAAACAATAGCGATTCTTCCGGGATTCGAACCAGTGCGCTCAGATTCTCTCGCTTCCTAAGCGGACGCGTTGCCTGTGGGCCATCACTCCACTGTCCTTCCAGCATCGATCCGTTCTACAACATCCATTGCTGCTGCTGGAGATTGTAATATAATGAAACGAAACGAGATATATTCAGTTTAGGCCAAGTCCTCTCCTGAAGGGGGATACAAAGATGGAGATTGTAGTTTGGTTGATAATAGAAAAGACATTGTTGCTTTTGACACTTTATGTGATGGTAATACATCTGTGAGGGATGTGCCCTAAAGTGGGGTTCAATTTTTTTTCACGTGGTGAGTGAGTGAGTGAGTGAGTGTGTGTGTGTGTGTGTGTGTGTGTGTGTGTGTGTGTGTGTGTGTGTTTGTGTGTGTTTATGTTTGAATGTTCACTTTCACCTTTCACATCAACTCTATTTGTGAAAAGTAAAATTTTATGTTCATCGCTATCAATTATGTTATCAACAACAATAACAGCATAAGCCAAAGGAACAACATTAGTCATCGTCATCATCTTTATCTTCTTCCAGTAGTGCATATTCTAGGCTTTCGTCTCGTGGTTGTTCGACACAATATGGAAATTGAGAAAAGAGTGATTCGCACAAAAGAGTTCCCCCAAAAAGAAATACCACAGACATTTTTGCCAAAAAGCAACAGAATATACGAGTACGCAGTCCTCTATCATAATCTGAATCGAACTCTTTTTTTATAATTTGCCGAAACACCTACCTTCCACTCGCATTTTCACCCAACTCACCATTCACCTCCCCCTCCTCTCCTACCTTTCAAACGACAGCATCCAAATGTGAAAATTAATGCTTCAACAAAATGCTGACAATCACCAGTCAATATGTGTGTGGCGGGACATTAAACAAAATTCCACTCCACTCCTTTGAAACAACTGAATGAAAATAACAAGCTCGCATTAAAGGACATTTCTTGTCATTACCAGCTACTTGTGCATAGATTTCCCCTTCACCGTATGGAAAGAGGATACCAGGTCTTGGGGCAGACTGAAATCTCCTGCCAAGCTCTGGTTGCCTCGGGGGACCATGTTCATCATGCTGAAGGAGGACAGACCGTTTCTGGCAGAAGGAACAGGAGGACGCAGCTAATACCCAGGAGGCACAGAGAAACAGAATCTCCGAGTAATGCTGATGTCAGTCCACTTTCTGCACCCTACATCCTCCTCATATTACACACCCCTGTGCTTTCCCTTTCTCTCCCAACTTTGTTCGCCTGTCTGTCTGTCTGTCTGTGAGTCGGTGCTTCATGAATACATTACTGCACTGCAAGGAAAAGTTTCAATTTACATTCTTGTAGTCAACGTCGTGGGAAAGCCACCCCCCACCCCCCCCATTTCTTCGGTGGCAGGAAGTCCCTTGTCTTGACACAGACTTCAAGAACGGTCTGTCTGATTGCTTCTTCGATCTGTCCTCCAACGTCCGTTTGGGTGCGGGGTTGGGAAAGGGTGTGTGTGTGTGTGTGTGTGTGTGTGTGTGTGTGTGTGTGTGTGTGTGTGTGTGTGGGGGGGGTGATAGAAGGGAGGACTGCAGCTTTAATGCTCAAGGAAGGCGGATTATAGCTTAGATGGTGAAGGGAAGGGAGGATTACAGCTTAGATGGTGAAGGGAAGGCAGGATTACAGCTTTGATGCTGAAGAAAGGCAGGATTACAGCTTTGATGCTGAAGGAAGGTAGGATTACAGCTTTGATGCTGAAAGAAGGGTGGATTACAGCTTTGATGCTGAAGGAAGGGAGGATTACAGCTTTGATGCTGAAGGAAGGGAGGATTACAGCTTTGATACTGGAAGAAGGGAAGATTACAGCTTTAATGCTAAAGGAAGGGAAGATTACAGCTTTAATGCTGGAACAAGGGAAGATTACAGCTTTGATGCTGAAGGAAGGGAGGCTTACAGCTTTAATGCTGAAGAAAGGGAGGATTACAGCTTTAATGTTGAAGAAAGCGGGGATTACAGCTTTGATGGTGAAGGAAGGGGGATTACAGCTTTAATGCTGAAGAAAGGGGGGATTACAGCTTTAATGCTGAAGGAAGGGAGGGTTACAGCTTTGATGATGAAGGAAGGGTGGATTACAGCTTTGATGCTGAAGAAAGGGAGGATTACAGCTTTGATGCTGAAGGAAGGGAGGATTACAGCTTTGGTGCTGAAGGAAGGGAGGATTACAGCTTTGATGCTGAAGGAAGGGAGGATTACAGCTTTGGTGCTGAAGGAAGGTAGGATTACAGCTTTGATGCTGAAGAAAGGCAGGATTACAGCTTTGATGCTGAAGGAAGGCAGGATTACAGCTTTGATGCTCAAGGAAGGTAGGATTACAGCTTTAATGCTGAAGGAAGGGAGGATTACAGCTTTGATGCTGAAGAAAGGCAGGATTACAGCTTTGATGCTGAAGGAAGGTAGGCTTACAGCTTTAATGCTGAAGGAAGGGAGGATTACAGCTTTGTTGCTGAAGGAAGGGTGGATTACAGCTTTGATGCTAAAGGAAGGGAGGGTTACAGCTTTGATATTGAAGGAAGGAAGGATTACAGCTTTAATGCTGAAGGAAGAGAGGGTTACAGCTTTAATGCTGAAGGAAGGTAGGATTACAGCTTTGATGTTGAAGGAAGGGTGGATTACAGCTTTGATGTTGAAGGAAGGGTGGATTATAGCTTTGATGCTGAAAGAAGGGTCGATTACAGCTTTGATGCTGAAGAAAGGGACGATTACAGCTTTGATGCTGAAAGAAGGGGGGGAATACAGCTTTGATGCTGAAGGAAGGGAGGATTACAGCTTTGATGCTGAAGGAAGGGAGGATTACAGCTTTGATGCTGAAGGAAGGGTGGATTACAGCTTTGATGTTGAAGGAAGGGTGGATTATAGCTTTGATGCTGAAGGAAGGGTGGATTACAGCTTTGATGCTGAAGGAAGGGAGGATTACAGCTTTGATGCTGAAGGAAGGGTGGATTACAGCTTTGATGCTGAAGAAAGGGACGATTACAGCTTTGATGCTGAAAGAAGGGTGGATTACAGCTTTAATACTGAATGAAGAATGGGAGGACTAGAGCTTTAATGCTGAATGAAGGAAGGAAGGAGGGATTACAGCTTTAATGCTGAAGGAAGGAAGGAAGGAAGGAAGGAAGGAAGGAAGGATGGATTACAGCTTTACTACTGAAGGAAGAGAGGAATGATTACAGCTTT
>NC_134895.1:38151357-38153857 GCF_041734735.1 Babylonia areolata | reverse complement strand
TAACACACAGAGACAGAAAGATAGGGATAGTGAGATATTAACACACAGAGACAGAAAGATAGGGATAGTGAGATATTAACACACAGAGACAGAAAGATAGGGATAGTGAGATATTAACACACAGAGACAGAAAGATAGGGATAGTGAGATATTAACACACAGAGACAGAAAGATAGGGATAGTGAGATATTAACACACAGAGACAGAAAGATAGGGATAGTGAGATATTAACACACAGAGACAGAAAGATAGGGATAGTGACATATTAACACACAGAGACAGAAAGATAGGGATAGTGAGATATTAACACACAGAGACAGAAAGATAGGGATAGTGAGATATTAACACACAGAGACAGAAAGATAGGGATAGTGAGATATTAACACACAGAGACAGAAAGATAGGGATAGTGAGATATTAACACACAGAGACAGAAAGATAGGGATAGTGAGATATTAACACACAGAGACAGAAAGATAGGGATAGTGAGATATTAACACACAGAGACAGAAAGATAGGGATAGTGAGATATTAACACACAGAGACAGAAAGATAGGGATAGTGAGATATTAACACACAGAGACAGAAAGATAGGGATAGTGAGATATTAACACACAGAGACAGAAAGATAGGGATAGTGAGATATTAACACACAGAGACAGAAAGATAGGGATAGTGAGATATTAACACACAGAGACAGAAAGATAGGGATAGTGAGATATTAACACACAGAGACAGAAAGATAGGGATAGTGAGATATTAACACACAGAGACAGAAAGATAGGGATAGTGAGATATTAACACACAGAGACAGAAAGATAGGGATAGTGAGATATTAACACACAGAGACAGAAAGATAGGGATAGAGAGATATTAACACACAGAGAAAGAAAACCGACAGAGTGGTGTGGCACACCGAGACAGCGAAACAGAGAAAGAGACAAACTAAAACGATCAGAGAGAGAAAGAGAGAGAGAGAGAGAGAACGAACGAATGAAGTTTTTTTTTTTATTGAGGGAAGTGGAATAAGCATACATGTGCTTTTTTTTCATCCAGCCCTCAGGGCAAATGGAAAATGAAAATGAATCAAAACATCCACAAAGTAGCAAAGAGATGAAGAGAGAGAGAGAGAGAGAGAGAGAGAGAGAGAGAGAGAGAGAGAGTAGGAGTGAGAGAGTGAGAGAGAGAGAGAGTGTGTGTGTGAGAAAGAGAGAGAGATAGTGAGAGAGAGAGTGAGAGAGTGAGTGAGTGTGGAAGATAGAGAGAGTGAGAGAGAGAGAGAGAGAGTGTGTTTGCGTATCTGTGCATGCGTGTGTGCGTACATGTGTGTGTGTGTGTGTGTGTGTGTGTGTGTGTGTGTGTGTGCGATTGAATCCTAAACGTGTGTTATTCGGACACACACACACGCACGCACACACACGCACGCACGCACACACACGCACGCACGCACACACACGCATATATGTGCCCATATAGGCAATATTAACATTTTTACCCGTCCACTCTTCGATGTTGAAGTCAGAAATAAAATCTACCCAAATGGGTATACCTGTTTCTGACGAACGTGTCCACCATCTCTGGTTCGACATTCTTATATTATAATTAACATTTTCATCCGTCGGCAGTACAAAACATACGTGAAAAACTCCAAAACGGGTAAAAATGTTAATTATATATATATATATATATATATATATATATATAAGTTTGTCGACTATAGAAGAGGATTTTAAAAGGAATTTGTCCACATTAGAAAGGTGTCTAAAAATGGAGTGCTGCTTTGGGGGTATTGAGTTGTGCACTTCGAAACTGTAAACGGAATGAAGTGTGGAGTCCTTCGCGCGAGGCTGAAAACGACAGTGCACGACGACACAAAGGTTTGCGATTGTACTTACCGATGTAGTACATGAATCCACATGTTTTGCGCAGAGCCACACACACACTTTGACGGAATGAAATTGTCAGTGTACACCGTCGGCGCACCAAACCACGAAATGAAGTCAGGTGTCAGTGCCTACACACACAATCCCGGAACCATGAAGTTGTCAACCCTACACACATTATCACGGAATGAACTTGTGAGTGTACACTGGCACGCACAACATCATAAGTCACGGAATGAAGTCAGCCTGAGCCCCGGCAACTATACGGACACACTGGCAAACACGGAATGAAGCTGTCACTGTACACTGCCAGACACATGTTGAAGGAATGTTGTGATTGTACATGCACGACCTGTCCTGTCTGCCGAAGTGGATGTGCACGAAGGGGACGTAGGAAAGAGGTTACTGTCCACTGACAATCTTGAACTTGAAGCGAAGACGGAATGAACTGCACCGTGCTTCAGCGGGAGGATGAAAACAAGAGTGGAGGACTAGACAACTGATGGGTTCCGAACGTAACATGAACAACTGTGTGCGTACGGAAAGAATGGCCATCTGTGGAGCTAAATATTTTATGTCTCGCCCTCAGTTCTCCACGGAAGGCCAGGAGCACACTG
>NC_134895.1:38106357-38141357 GCF_041734735.1 Babylonia areolata | reverse complement strand
GAGTCGAGAGAGTGGAGAGAGAGAGAGAGAGAGAGAGAGAGAGAGAGAGAGAGAGAGAGAGAGCATGAGTGGTTTATGTAATTAGTAACTTTCTTTCATGTAAAACGCTCTGAACTCTCAAAGAAAAATGAATGCTTTACAAATGTACATAAATACACTTATCTGTATTCGTCAGAGTCAGCCAGAAAACGAAATTTGTACACACTCGATATGATAACAAGATCTAAAAACGCCATACATATATATATATATATATATATATATATATGTATATATATATTATAATGTGTACAATCTGACATGTAGGATACTATGTATCTTTATCCACTTATTCTTAATTGGAAACAACAATTATGGTTGCAAGAGTACATTGAATCCAATATTTGCCAGTTCGTTAGGTTCACGGAAAAGTTAGAATGCTGACCGCGGAGCTTAGATTTCGTTCCTGGTAAAATGACAGATTATGTTACGAAGGGCAGTGTAGGTAGAAGCCTTGTTATATAATTATTATTCATCAAACCGATGTGATCCTCATCATCATGGATGCTCGTCAAATCAGGTGGCGTGTAATCATCAAAGGAATAACAGCTGATTCAAATGTTGTGGCAAACCATGTCTAAGTAAAGGCTTAGTTTTCCTTTCGTTTTTGACTCACTTGTGTAAACAAAGTGAGTCTATGTTTCAACCCGGTGTTCGGTTGTCTCTCTCTCTCTCTCTCTCTCTCTCTCTCTCTCTCTCTCTCTCTCTCTCTCTGTGTCTGTGTCCGTGGTAAACTTTAACATTGACATTTTCTCTGCAAATACTTTGTCAGCTGACACCAAATTAGGCATACAAATAGGAAAAATTCAGTTCTTTCCAGTCATCTTGTTTAAAACAATATTGCACCTCTGGGATGGGCACAAAAAAAACAAAAAAAAATGAAGCCTAATTATATGCAAACTGCATTTACTGTTATATTTATATTGTTTGTATTCTCTAAACTTGGCACTTTGATCTGATATTCTGACACAACAACAAGAGCAGTCATTATTATCATCTTTTGTTCAAACAGGAACTTCTTTTGCTAAGCATGGAAGTTTTATTTATTTTGCAAACGTTTTGGTGCAGATAGTAAAAAAGGGAAATTACTCTGTAATTAATGCTAGGGGACTTAATTTGCCACAAGTGAGTCTTGAAGGCCTTGCCTCTCTTGTTTTATGCTTGTGATAAAGACTGTATCGGATTGTTGACGGGGGATTAGGGGTGGAGGGTGTGAGGGGGTGGGGGTGGGGCGGGGGGGTTCGGGGGTGGGGGTGTGTGGGGGGGGCTACTGGCAATCTTGGTTTCAGCGGAGATAAACTTTGGTACGATGTATCCATATGTGACCACAGAGAGCAACAAGGTGTCCTGGTGAGGCTTCCTACTGGTCACAACAGACTGAACAGTCACATGTACCGAAAACTGAAGCTGGTGCCATGTTCCACCTGCCCCTGATGACAGGAAGACCTAGACAGCAGAGCACATTCTCCAAAATCCCTCCCTCCCCCCGCGCCCCCCACCCCCACCCACCCTGTAGAAACAGGCAACGCAAGACGTGTGGCCTGTCAACATTCCACTCACGACCAAACTATATGACAGTTTCAGCTTCAGTTTCTCAAGAAGGCGTTACTGCGTTCGGACGAATCCATATACGCTACACCACATCTACTATGCAGATGCCTGACCAACAGCATAAGCCAACGCGCTTAGTCAGGCCTTGAGTGCCTGCATATATATATTTGTGTATCTATCAGAGTGGATTTCTTCTACTGAATTTTGCCACAATCGTTCTCATGGGTTCCTTCTCAGTACGCAAGGCGCATGCTGTACACGGGACTTCGGTTCATCATCTCATCCGAATGACTAGACGCTCAGTTTGATTTTCCAAACTTGGGAGGAAGGGCTAGAGCGGGATTCGAACCCACACCCTCACAGACTCTGTACTGGCAGATGAGCGTCGTAACCATTGTCACCTTCCACCAAGAGAGGAGCTGGAGAGAACAACGTCATTCATTGCCAGAGCTGGACTGACGGTACAGTTGTGAACGTCAGGAAGATTGATTGATAGATTGAATCTTTAATGGGTAAAGAATTAGGCACAATAAAGACCCCCCCCCCCCCCTTTTTTTTTTTTTTACAATTCTGCCCATTTAACGACACAAAACACCAAAAAATAAAGAAATAAATTGAAATAAAATAAAATAATAAGAACGACGAATAAGAATAGTAACTGGAATAGTCTATTAAAGGTGACAAGGCGATGAAAACTGGAACAAGAAGAAGAAGAAAAGGAAGAAGAAGAAGAAAAAGGCGAAGAAGAAGAAGAAGAAGGAGAATACTTTCGTACGCTGTATGAAAACAGGCACAACAAAAATATCACCGACATGCCTCATCGGCAAGATTTCCTCTCAAGGTCGGCCTGGTAGCGACCAAACAGTGCAGCTTCTTAAGAGCTGCTGGGTGTCAGAGCTGTGGCAGCACGTCAGTGTGTAGGAGAAACCAGTGACGGAAGTCGTCAGAATGATGCCACAGAAAGAGTAAGAAGGCCAAGTTAAGTCTTGCTGTGCTTGTGCCCCAGCGTTGATGCTTCTCGTTCTCTCTCTCTATTGACTTCTTCCTCCACCACTCGTTTATTATTCATTTTCTTCACTTTATTTATATCTCAGCTTAGTTTTGCTCAAAACTCATGTATGTTCATGTCTTCTAGTTATGATGACGTCCGTCACATATAAGATTTTCTTGTTGTCCTGTTCATCGATATCTGTGTTGTATTGTGACATGTTCCAAATAAAATACTGTTTGAACAAGAGAGAGAGAGGGGGAAAGAGAGAGAGAGAGAGAGAGAGAGAGAGAGAGAGGAACACAGGGAGAAAAAAGTGGAGGAGAGGAGCAGAGACAGTGTCAGAGAGAGAGAAAGGAAGAAAAAGAGATGGGAAGAAAGAGAGTGAGAAATGAACAAAGAGAGAGAGAGGAAAAGGAAAAAAGAGAGACAGGAAGAAAGAGAAAAATACAGAAAAGAGAGAAAGAGAGAGAGAGAGAGAGGGGAAAGAAAGAAAGAGAAAGAAAGAAAGAGAAAGAAAGTTTAATTTTAGGCAGAAAAGAGAAAGAGAGAGTTTAACTTTTAGCCATAAAAAAAAAAGCTTTCACCAAGAGGCAATCTTTGATTAAAGAGTTCAGTGAATGCAAGCTGGAACACTTCGGAAACTGTTTTTTACGAGACAATCCGACGTCTTTCCTCCAACAATCTTCCTTCCACAGAAGCTATCAAGACCGTATCGGCTTTTTCCTTTTATTGACATTGGGAAGAATACGGGTTTTTTTTTTTTTTTTTTTTTTTAACTTTTCATTCCTTCCTTCCCAGGCCCATCACAACAGCTGAACTCCATGGCCCCAACAGTGAAACACCAGGACATGTTTACCCCGTGCACCAAAAGTTTCCATGTCAGAAAATATTTGTCTTTTTATGAGTGACGAAAAACACACAAACAAAAAAACCCCAACAACAATACAATGACAAGAAAGGAATGATATTCCACTTAACGCACATCATTTATGACTGTGAGGTAATGAAGCCTTTATCAACCTTATTCATATGAAAGTGTTTAAAATCAACAATCACTGGGAACGTTGATTTTTTTTGGGGGGGGGGGGGGGTGGGGGGGGGGGGTTAAAATAACTTTTTTTTCGTTCATTATGGTTACAAATGTTATCACCACAGAGTGCTATGATCAAGACTTGCAAACAAGATTAATTAATGATGATGATGATTGTGATTATTATCACTACGAAGAAAGTTGTATTTGGTGAGTCACTTTATTATCTTGGAACAAGGTGTGAGGTTTGAGAGACGAAGAGGAGAGAAAATGTGATGGGAAAGAAGAGGGAAGGATGTGGGTATGTGAAGAGTTCAAAACCAACAACTAACTGAACCAAGGAAACAAATAAAACTGTATTTACAGATTCGCTTTTCTTGTTTTTTCTACCAACATCAATACATCGTTCAAAATATTACCTGGTTTTAAATCAGACTTGGCAGGGTTTTTTTTTTTACCTGTCACGTACAGATACATCCCACAAATGTACATCTGCAACAGTCCCCAATGCCAGAAAAAGTCTAATTTCTGTGAACATATTTTTCAGTGATGCATTATTTACAGATATCGTAGTTCTCCCCCGGTTTACCTGACAGTGGACGCCGTTTTAATCACAGCCGGATGCAAATCATCCAGCACAAATTACATGAACCGGTTTTGACATATAACAAGTATGTACATTATGTACATGGTGTTTATACGCGTGAGCTCTTTTTCAAATCGATCCTTTAAACGTAATAAAAGAAGAAGAAGAAAAAAAGTTCGCACTGCAGTTTCACTGCCTGAAGCTTCGTTTTTTCCCCCGTATTTTTGTTATCATGGACTGTCGGGAGTGGCTTCAAAAGTGACAATTTTGACGGTATTTTCCACTTGAGATTCAGTATGGCGTGAATAGGTGTGAAATCTTTGTTTACTGTGGGAGGGGGTGGGTCTCGGAATGTGTGGAGTGGGCAGACAAAAAACGACAAAAGAACTTCCACTCTCCAAAAGATAATAAAACCAACGGATACATCCAAAAGTACATAAGATGATATATTCATAGGACTGCCATTGCTAAGTGACATTCGTTTTTAATCACAAGAACAAACCATCTCCAAATTTGAGAAGCGAGCCCCCCACCCCGCACCCCTTACCCCACCCTCTCCGCTGCTTACACTTCTTAACAGAAACATAACGCTTTGTCTCCTCGCAAAACGAACCGATGGTGGTTCTTCATAATTGTCGGAAACTGGTATTGCTGAGCCACTCACTAAAAAAAAACAACCACAAAAATCATGATACGTGCTTTCACATCGAACCTCTTCCAAGAGCCACTAAAAATAAAAACAAATAACATTTCCCACAAACCAACAGACTCACTTGCAACACCGTGAAATGATGGGACACGCATACTAGCAACACACCCCATGGTCAGTCTTCACATCGAACACACCCCATGGTCAGTCTTCACAACGAACGACTCCTTCCAAATCACCACACACACACACGTCACTCTGTGTCCACGGGGGAATCCTGCACAAAGCCGCTGACGCTCGTATCCATGTCCACCGCCGTAGGCGTCAGGTACACCTTCCTTCGCGACGTCGTCTGAAGCCGGCCGGGCTCCGCGCGGAAACTGATGACGGTGGTACGTGACCGGAAAGACATCAATTCTCGCGAGCTGCGCATGCGGCACCGGAAGAAGCAGCAGGAGAAGAAGGCCTGGCGGAAGCTGGCGCGGAAGTGGGCGGACATGAAGCCGTAGACCATGGGGTTGAGGCAGGAGTTGAGGTAGGACAGGAGGTAGAAGGCCTGGCGGAGGGGCTTGAGGTAGCCGTAGTGCAGGCGGCTGAGCACCCCGGCCCCCACCAGCACGTTGTTGATGAGCACGGGGCCCCAGCACACGGCGAAGAGCAGCACCACCACGATCAGCATTTTCACCACCTGCAACATCAACAACCACAGCAACATCAACATCAACATCCACAGCAGCACAGTGTTCGCACACAGAACATATTCACCACGTGCAACAACAACAACAACCACAGCAATACCGTGTCCTCACACAGAAGACAGTTTCTTCACTTCGAAGAGCAGCACCAACAAGATCAGCATCTTCACCACCTGCCTGCAACAACAACCATAGCAACACCGTGTCCACACACAGAACATATTCACGTCCGGCAACAACACAGCAACAACAGCGTGTCCACACACAGAAGACAGTTTCCTCACTCCGAAGAGCAGCATGACCACGATCAGGATCTTCACCATCTGCAACAACACCACCATCAACAACCACAACAACAACCACTACAACAACAACAACCACAATAACACCGTGTCCTCACAAAGAATGCATTCTCTCACTCCGAAGAGCACCACCACCACGCGCGCTAAAAGGCAAGCAACAGGAAAAGAGTAAGAGGCAAAGCCTTCGTGGCTCTCTTATGATTCCTGCAGCACAACACAGAACTGAAAACGCTAACCGTGGAGGGGGGGGGGGGGGGAGGGCGTGGGGGCGGTGGGAGCGGGGGGGAGACAAGTGCTTAAAAGTATTTGACAATCCAAATCATATTTTTGCTCACCTCAGAAACGAGCGTTTGTCGAATCAAAGACTTTGAGTGGCTGGAATCGGAGCAATTGATTATATCTGAAGCAGACCATATCGATCGGCATTTCCTTATTTTACGACTTTGCATGCACCTATCTAAGTTTCAAACATGATCCTTTTTATCCCGTTTTTTCAGCTGCAATAAATTGTGTTAAAAAAAACCGCCAAACGCATTTTTGGGGATTTGTAATCATTCTGAATAGGTTCATCCGACAAAATTATTCATTTTTCAGCGGATCCGACATAAAGTTTGATCTTAGTGATGTCGTCTGCTGCGTAACTCTAGTCCGGATGACCTGGGGACACTGAATGTAATATCCAAGCCTGATCGAACCTTTCTTAGCACTTCGGCATGAGCACAAAAATATAGCATGGTAACTCATCTTCGGATTCCGTGAAAATGTACACTGCAAATGTATGTCTCAGAATTGAATTTGAACGGAAATTGAGAAATACATGCTCAACGGCGCGTGCGAGGCGCGAGATGAGTGTAACTGTCGCTCTACTGCAAACTGGGCAAGAGCATCCACTGATTTTTATGGTCAATCGTGGACTTATGCAGCAGGTGATGAGAAGTCCATACTCAAATCTTTCTCTG
The DNA here is from genome assembly GCF_041734735.1 of Babylonia areolata. Lineage (NCBI taxonomy): Eukaryota > Metazoa > Mollusca > Gastropoda > Neogastropoda > Buccinidae > Babylonia > Babylonia areolata. The sequence goes on along the minus strand of NC_134895.1, from coordinate 38,134,555 downwards.
AATAAACATTTAGCTGCCACCTTTGCCTCCTTCGAATAATATATTACTGCGATTTATCGATCGAATGCATGATTCTGGCAGTGACAAGCCTTGTCTGGCAAGATGGCTGCCTTTGACTGGAAATGTCAATCCGATCATACTAGTAAATTTAAAACCCCCTTTAAGATATTCGTATGCAATAAACATGTCGATGATGTAGTTAGTGTCTGTCTGTGTGTTCTGTCCAGAATGTTTTCTTTTTTTAAACTATGGACAAGAAATAAAATATCACGCCGTCTTCAAGGCAAAATCAAAATTTCTAGCAACAAACTGGGAACAAGTGGATCGAGAGGTTAAAGCTCATTCCGGAAGTTGTGTAACCTATCATTGGTATGAGTGGAAAGATTTTTTCTGATTTTAATTCAAAATTTAATTTTGACAAAGTATTGCTAGAAAAAATGATTTTTTTTTAAAGTTTACCACGGACACGCACACACACACACACACACACACACACACACTCATTCATACGCGCACTCATAGACACAGACACACATACACTCACATTATGTACACACACACACACATACCCGCAAACACACACACACACACACATACACACTCACTCACACACACACACACACACATACACACACGCTCTCTCTCTCTCTCTCTCTCTCTCTCACACACACACACACAGAGACAACCGAAACACCGCGTTATTTATTACATGGACTCACGTTGTGTGTTGACCCACATGTGAGCCATGAAAACTGTGCAACCTGTGTGGGAAGCAGCACACGAAAAAAACATTGTTAGCTGCCATTTGTCCTCCGACTCCAACCCACACACCTCTTTTGTTCTTCAATTCGCTTCTTTTTCCTCCTCCTCAGTTTCTTCAAACAACCCTGTTCTCTGGAGAAAAAGGACTCTGTGTGTGTGTGTGTGTGTGTGTGTGTGTGTGTGTGTGTGTGTGTGTGTGTGTGTGTGTGTGTGTGTGTGTGTGTGCTCTCTTTCTCAGTCCCCCTGCTCTCTCTCTCATTCTCTTCAAAAAGCAGGCACTCTCAAAAAGTAAAAATTCTCTCTCTCTCTCCGTTTTTCTCTGAATGCTCTCTATTTTTCCAACCGTCTCTCACTCTCTCAAAATAAAATAAAGTGGAAAACTGGTAAATGCTCTCTGTCTGTCGCAATGTCACTCTCAGTCTCCGTCTCTCCTCCCCTCTCTCTTCCCTCCCCCTCCCCCTCTCTTTCTTATTCAGGTGCTTGGTGTGTTGGCTCAATCCTGAAGCTTGGCATCCGCCGCCATCCTTTCCTCCGTGTCTTATTGTCCCTGTCGGTTCGGTCACCGCTGTATGTGACGTTTCAATGCCGCTGAATGTGACGTTTCAATGCCGCTATTTGTGACGTTTCAATGCCGCTATTTGTGACGTTTCAATGCCGCTGAATGTGACGTTTCAATGCCGCTATTTGTGACGTTTCAATGCCGCTATTTGTGACGTTTCAATGCCGCTGTATCTGACGTTTCAATGCCGCTGTATCTGACGTTTCAATGCCGCTATTTGTGACGTTTCAATGCCGCTGAATGTGACGTTTCAATGCCGCTGAAAGTGACGTTTCAATGCCGCTGTATCTGACGTTTCAATGCCGCTGTATCTGACGTTTCAATGCCGCTGTATCTGACGTTTCAATGCCGCTGTATCTGACGTTTCAATGCCGCTGAATGTGACGTTTCAATGCCGCTGTATCTGACGTTTAAATGCTGTATGTGACGTTTCAATGCTGTATGTGACGTTTCAATGCCGCTGAATGTGACGTTTCAATGCCGCTGAATGTGACGTTTCAATGCCGCTATTTGTGACGTTTCAATGCCGCTGAATGTGACGTTTCAATGCCGCTGAATGTGACGTTTCAATCCCGCTGTATCTGACGTTTCAATGCCGCTGTATCTGACGTTTCAATGCCGCTGAATGTGACGTTTCAATGCCGCTGTATCTGACATTTCAATGCCGCTGTATCTGACGTTTCAATGCCGCTGAATCTGACGTTTCAATGCCGCTGAATGTGACGTTTCAATGCCGCTGAATGTGACGTTTCAATGTCGCTGTATCTGACGTTTCAATGCCGCTGTATCTGACGTGTCAATGCCGCTGTATCTGACGTTTCAATGCCGCTGAATGTGACGTTTCAATGCCGCTGAATGTGCCGTTTCAATGCTGCTATTTGTGACGTTTCAATGCTGTATGTGACGTTTCAATGCCGCTGAATGTGACGTTTCAATGCCGCTGTATCTGACGTTTAAATGCTGTATGTGACGTTTCAATGCCGCTGTATCTGACGTTTCAATGCCGCTGTATGTGACGTTTCAATGCCGCTGAATGTGACGTTTCAATGCCGCTGAATGTGACGTTTCAATGCCGCTGAATGTGACGTTTCAATGCCGCTGAATGTGACGTTTCAATGCCGCTATTTGTGACGTTTCAATGCCGCTGAATGTGACGTTTCAATGCCGCTGAATGTGACGTTTCAATGCCGCTGTATCTGACGTTTCAATGCCGCTGAATGTGACGTTTCAATGCCGCTGAATGTGACGTTTCAATGCCGCTGAATGTGACGTTTCAATGCCGCTGCATCTGACGTTTCAATGCCCCCAGTGGGCGCAAAAACAAACAAAACAACAACAACAACAACAAAAACCAAACAACCCCCCCCCAAAAAAACCACAAAAAACAACAACAACTAAACAACAACAACACCTTCTTGCCTTGCCACCTTTCCCTCCCTCCCTCTTCTGCTTCTCTCTCTCTCTCTCTGTCTGTCTCTGTCTCTCCCTCTCTCTCCTCCTGTCTGTCTATTTCTCTCTCCTCCCTCTCGTCTACCTATCTCTCTCTCTTCCCTTCTCTCTGTTTCCCTCTCCCTCTCTCTCCTCTTGTCTATCTGTCTCTGTCTCTCTCTCTCTCCTACGTCTCTCTCTCTTCCCTTCTCTCTGTATCCCTCTCTCTCCTCTTGTCTATCTGTCTCTGTCTCTCTCTCCTACGTCTCTCTCTCTCTCTTCCCTTCTCTCTGTTTCCCTCTCCCTCTCTCTCCTCTTGTCTATCTCTCTCTGTCTCTCTTTCTCTCCTACATCTCTCTCTCTCTCTTCCCTTCTCTCTGTTTCCTTCCCCCCCCTCTCTCTATCTGTATCTCCCTCTCTATCTCTCTCCCCCTCTCTTGTTCATCGTGCTTGTGTACTGGCTCAACTCTTCTCTGACTGACGCCCGTCGTTCTGACAGCTAATCCCCCTCTTCACCTGCCGTTTCCGTCCCCCCCGCACCCCCCCCCCCCCCCACACACACACACCCTAATGTGATCGTGGTTTCCACGATGCATGTGTTCGTCAGCAGTGTCTGCTTCATTTTTGCTTTTCTCTTCCTACCGACTGTAAAACTACGCAGTGCTTCTGAGATTAACACCCATGTAATGATAATAATATTCCTGTGATCCAGTCGTAATTAATGATAATGATATTCCTTTGATTCAGTCGTAATTCATGTATTGCTCAGTCTGACGAATGAGTCTAGATTTTTTTTTTTTTTTTTTTTTTTTTTTGGGGGGGGGGGGGGGGGGGGGGGGCTTTTTTTCTTTAATATTCTGAATGGCACGTTGTACTTGACTCTGATATTTTCTGAAATATTTTTACTTCCCTGCCACTCTCCCGCATATTGTCCCCCCCCCCTCTCGCCTATAATCTCTCTCTCTCTCTCTCTCTCTCTCTCTCACACACACACACACACACACACACACACACACACACACACACACACACACACACACATATATATATATATATATATATATATATTTAGACACACACACACACACACACACACACACATATATATATATATATATATATATATATAGACACACATACAAACGACCCCAAACCAATATACATACACATACACACACCAAACTCCTCACAACCAAAACACACACACACACACACACACACACACACGCCTCCCACACCCCCAACCCCCACCCACCCACCCCTCACCCACAACCAACCCAAAGCAAGATCTTAAAGGATTCACGTGTCAGCAACTCATCACTGTGTTCCAGGCACGAGAAAGATGTGAGCTGTTGCTGCTGGCAGTATGACACTCTGCAGTCCCTGTCCCATGACCTGCCACTTTGAACATGGGAAAACTGTTTTACTTTCAGCATCTCAAGGAGGCATCACTGTGTTCGGACAAATCCATGAACGCTACGCCACATCTGCTAGGCAGATGCCTGATCAGCAGCGTAAAATAACGCGCTAGTCAGGCTTTGAGTGGAAGCGTTATATATTTTTGTACCTATGAGAGTGGATTTCTTCTACTTAATTTTACCAGAGGAGACACATTTTGTTGCTACGGTGTGTGTGTGTGTGTGTGTGTGTGTGTGTGTGTGTGTGTGTTTCTTTCATTGCGCCAAGCACTTGCTGCACACGGGGCCTCGGTTTATCGTCTCACCCAAATGGCCAGGTGCTCAGTTTGTGAGGCTTCCAGAAAAAAAAGTTTGGGGAAAAAAAAGGGGGCGACAGCAGGAATCGAACCCAAACCCTCTCGGACACTGTATTTGGCAGATGAACTAACTTCTTAACCACTGTGCCAACTTCCTTCCTGGGAAAATAATTCAAGGGGAAGAGAAGAAGGTGGAGACAGACAGACAGAGAAAGAGGTGCTTGGTGTGCACATGTTGTGTCATGTAGAATAGTGTGTGTATTGTAATGTACCAAATACCAGGTTTCTGGATAGTGTGCTATATAAATATGCACTACTACTACACTAATATATCTATGTACCCTGTGTCTGAGTGAATTTTTACGATGAAAATATATAAACTGTTGTGCTAAAAGAACCACGGACTGCTTCGCTTCAAACAAATCTCTACACGATGTCCTATTGTCATTATTAATAGCTAAAATATATGCTTCTATGTGGAAAAAAGAGAAAAAGGTGCATGGGATGCACAGACAACAACATCAACGTCACTGAGTGTGGGCCGGAAGGAGCAGTGCTCAAACCCAGGCACTGACTGAGCACACGACCGTGAGGGGCGGGTGGATGATGCTTTTGGTGCGGTGTGGTGTCGCCATGTCCCTTACAACCCTGCTGGGCACTAGGAGTAGTCAACAGAGTGCTTCTGGGTTCACTGACGTCAAGTGGATGGAGTGATGGCCCAGAGTTAACACGTCCGCCTTGAAAGCGAGAGAACCTGAGCGCATTGGTTAGAATCACACTGGCAGTCGCCAGCACTTTCTCTCTCTCTCTACCCCCCCCCCCCTCCCCCCGTCCAACAGACCTTGAGTGGCGGTCTGGACGCTAGTCATTCGGATGAGACGGTAAACGGAGATCCCGTATGCAGCATGCATTTAGCACACGTGAAAGAACCCACGGCAACAAAAGGGTTGTCCTTGGAAAAATTCTGTAGAAAAATCCACTTCGACAGGAGAACAAATAAAATTGCAGGCAGGAAAAGAAAAAGAAAAAGAAAAAAAAAGGGGGTGGGGGGGGGCGAAGGGGGGTGACGCTGTCAGTGTAGCGGCGCGCTCTCCCTGGGTACAGCAGCCCGAATTTCACACAGAGAAATCTGTTGTGACAAAAAGAGTTATACAATACAATACCATACAATACAATACAAAGCCACTGAGAAATGATGCTCCGTTCTCCAGCCCGACAATAAGTCAGAATCAAAATCAGAAGGGAAAGGGAAAAAAAAATGCCATCATCTGCACCGTTTCAGTGGCACTACTTCCACGCAACTCATTCCGAGTTCTCACACACGGCCACACCCCGGTTCGTCTGTCGCAGTCCCAGTGCCCGGCAGTCCATAGGGAACCATCGATGTTTGGTCGACAGAGGCCCACACACCAGAGGAGACTCTGCACTGCTGCTGAGTCACTTTAGTGGTGTTCGGTAGTGCCTGTTATGATATAACGTACTTAGGACACCACCTACTAAGCCCCCTTCTGACGACAATAATGGCTTAGTAAAATCAGCAGCAAAAAATAGTTTATCATCTGAATAAGAGAAAATGATAGTGCGATAATTATACATATCTTGCAAGCAGAACAGTAAAATTGGGCACAAAAAACAACAAACAACAACCCCCCCCCGCCCCCCCCAAAAAAAAAAAAGAAAGAAAAAACGCGTCAAAATCACACACACAAAAGAGTCATTGAAAAGCAAGCCCGATAAAAAAAAAAAACCCAAAAACACATCATCTTTGCAATATTTCAACACACACACACACACACACACACACACACACACACACACACACTTCTCCTCAACTTCGTATTGTTGTTGTTACCCTGGTTCAGCAGAAACTCTTGACATATCCCTACTTGTACGAAAGGACATCCGTGGGTGTGATGATATCATCTTGTTGCTTTTTTTATATTTTTTTTTTTAGCTGACTTTTTTTTTTCTGTCTATACCCCCGCCGCCTTACTGCGTTGTCTATATCCTCCGGCCGTTAGCGACACTATTTGCTCAGATAAGTAGGTATGTTTGCGAGAACAAAACACTGCTACAAGCAGACATAGGGTCATTCCGCTTGTTTGTTTTATTTCAGAAAGAAAAAGCAGAGGGGGTGCGGGGAGCGCGGAGTTGGGAGAGAGAGAGACTGAGGATCGGGGGCGGGGAGGGAGGGAGGGAAGGAGGGAGGGCCTGGAGGAAGACGAGAGAGAGAGAGAGAGAAAAAAAAAAAGGAGGACGAGGAGGAAGAGAAAGCGGAGGAGCCTGAGGCGAGGAGGTAGGGGAGAAGGAGGAGCAGAGGCAGAAGGTGATTAGAAGGAGGAGAAGGAGAAGGAGAAAATGGAAAGAAGAAACAGAGGAAGGAATGGAAAGAAGAAGAAGAAGAAGAAGAAGAAGAAGAAGAAGAAGAAGAAGAAGAAGAAGAAACAGAGGAAGGAATGGAAAGAAGAAGAAGAAGAAGAAGAAGAAGAAGAAGAAGAAGAAGAAGAAGAAGAAGAAGAAGAAGAAACAGAGGAAGGAATGGAAAGAAGAAACAGAAGAAGGAATGGAAAGAAGAAACAGAGGAAGGAATGGAAAGAAGAAGAAGAAGAAGAAGAAGAAGAAGAAGAAGAAGAAGAAGAAGAAGAAGAAGAAGAAGAAGAAGACTGATTGATTGAATCTTTAATGGGTAAAGAATTAGGCACAATAAAGGCCTTTTTACAATTCTGCCCATTCAACGACACAAAACATAAAAATAAGGAACAACAGAAAACATAAAAATAAAGAAATACATTGAAATAAAATAAAATAATAAGAACAATTGGTACATTACATGTACGTACGTACGTACTTACACACACACACACACACACACACACACACACACACACACACACACAAACACACACACACACTCACACACACACACACACACACAATTATAAAACGAGCAAACAAAGACATACGTACACATTCACGCCCACATACTCAAACACACACAAACACAGACACGCACTTACTGTTCACACATACACATACATTCAATTTTTCATTCATCATAGCATAGCAGCTAGTGGACTGAGTTCAAGCAAGCATTTGCAAAAGACCGCGAGTAGGTTAATTAAATGTATCGAATAGAAATATTCTTATGTTAGTTTTAAAGAGAGATATGGCTGGAATTTGACGACATGTCTTTGAAAGCAGAAGAAGAAGAAGAAGAAGAAGAAGGAGGAGGAGGAGGAGGAGGAGGAAAGGAACACCACCACCACCAACAACATTAACAACAAAGAAACAATACCAGCACAAACAACAAAACCAAAAACAACAAAGCAACGACATCACCATCATCAGCAGCAACAGCAACCACGGCAGCAATAACAACAGCTTACACGGACAAAACTGTCCCCAATAGCCAACCAAAACATTCACGCCCACATACTCAAACACACACACACACTTACTGTTCACACATACACATACATTCAATTTTTCATTCATCATGGCAGGGCAGCTAGTGGACTGAGTACAAGCAAGCATTTGCAAAAGACCGCGAGTAGGTTAATTAAATGTATCGAATAGAAATATTCTTATGTTAGTTTTAAAGAGAGATATGGCTGGAATTTGACGACATGTCTTTGGAAGCAGAAGAAGAAGAAGGAGAAGGAGGAGGAGGAGGAGGAGGAGGAGGAGGAAAGGAACACCACCACCACCAACAACATTAACAACAAAGAAACAATACCAGCACAAACAACAAAACCAAAAACAACAAAGCAACGACAACACCATCATCACCATCACCATCAGCAGCAGCAACAGCAACAGCAACCACGGCAGCAATAACAACAGCTTACACGGACAAAACTGTCCCCAATAGCCAACCAAAACATTCACGGCAAACCAGACGGCATTCCTGAAGCCGGAAAGGGAAGGAAGCCAGACTTCAAGAAAAGGGGGAGATAAGTGCATGACTAGAGATTTCAAAAGGTACACAACCTCTCTGGAACTGGCCCAGACTTACTCTATTATTCATCGAGCAGACGAAAAGCTACAAGAGAAGCCCAGCAACAACTAGACAGAGCGGCTTCACTGAATTTCGGGAAAAGCGGACAGTTAAGAAAAAGAAAGGGTCTCCATGACTTTAACTGCTTCCATGCTCATCACGATTCGATTTAGTGTATCCTTCAAATAAATAAACAAACAAGCAAATGAATAAGTACTGAAAAAAAAGGTTTTAAAAGAAATCTTTGATTGATCTGGAAATACTCCTGTGGTCCAAAATTTCGCAACATTAGTGCTGAATACGTAAAACGCAAATGAATGTTATCGCAACTTATCGCAGTTTATCAAGATGTGCATTGTAATGTTCATTCAAATTAAGTATACAGTAAGTGATTTGTTTTTCTGTACGTATAACGATTCGATCATAATATCAGGCTTCTGACTCAGGAGGCTTGCTGGCGTCTTAAATTTGAAGGATAAATCAAGTTTTTAATTTCTTGCCAAATAAACCACAAAATGAAATGGGAATCAGTTAAAAAAAACTTCACTGTCTGCTTCATGCAATCAACCCCCCACCCCACCCCAAAAAACACCCCACCCTCACAAAATACAGAGAATACAAAAGTTTGTGAAAACATCAAAATATTCCGCAGATATCAATAAGATGAAATAGAGCAACAAGCGAGTAAATTCAAACAAACTAGTTGACAATGCACAGTTCTTCCGATACATATTTACACAATTACATTAATCAAGTTTCATTTTCTTCACCTCTCCGAGTCCCCCGACACCAACCTGTTTAAAACCAGCTGCCCACGATCTTTGAACATCGATGGAAAAATCAAATTAAATCACGTTGCTGATAATCAGTCTGGCCGACCACAAGGGCTAGTTCAGTGCCGGTCACCCGTCACTTCTTAAAACCAGTCAAAGAAAATAATATTAGATGGTTGATTATTAAAACAACGCTGAAAGAACCAATTCTTTCATGCATCACTCAATCCACGTAAAACTCAAACCAAGTGAAATCTGATAAAACAGCATAAAACAGTCACAATAACATTTGCCTCAGACCACGCAATATCAAAATGAAGTTACAAATATTGAAATTAAAGAACAGTGAAGCTAGGAGAGTAATGGATTAATAAAATAATAAAGAGTGGTAACTCTCTTCATGTATTGACTTCCCACAAGAACTGGAGAAAGACAGATTCCTCATGGGGCTAGCCGTGAACTGTTTTGTGACTGACCTTACACCATTCAGATATCGATGGACAAGAGTTATCGGCTCCACCGGACCCAAACGGCAATGGTACATCAGCAAGAAAGACTAAACAGAACGGAGTTTAGTCTGGATTGATAGTGCCATCACCGAACAGAGGAAAGGCAATGAAGCATCAGCAAGTAATAATGAACTGAACAGAACAAAGTCTACGCTGATAGTCACTGCTCTAAAAATAGTTGATAGCTCATTGGCCAGGAAAGCTGAAGCCAACTGTACGCCATATTTTTACTCGTATTCGGCCGTCAGTCCGTTTAGAAATTGTCTGCTAACTGGTAGTAGTTTCTGAACTGTAACCCTGTATCTTTGATGGAATCGTGTTATGCTTGTCCCCACGACAAGCCATATGTTGTACCTTGATTGATATCTACTGATGGTTTATTTACCAAAGTTATTAGGAAAACAGTGCGGTGACACGTAGCGCAAACTTGCTGTGGAGGCACACACAGGAATGGCAGCTTAACTGACGCCTCGAGCAAGTGAAAACTTGCCGTGAAGCCAGCTGAACACTTGACTACATATATGAAGTTACCGCTTCGCGCTGTACTCACACGAATAGCAAAATGTCTGACTGAACACTTCCGCTGGCTGCAGATAGCAAAGGGACTCAAAGAAGACATGCGCTCTACACCTATTTTCAAATCAGTGGTTGATAGTGCCATCACCTAACAGTGAAATAGCAGTGAATCATCAGCAAGAAGGAATGAACAGAACAGAAAAAAGTCTTCACTGATAGTGCCATCGCCTACCAGTGAAATGGCAGCGAGACATTAGCAAAACGAATAAACAGAACGAAGTCTACAATGATAGTGCCATCACGTAATATAGGAAAGGTAGTGAAACATCAGCAACAATAATGAACAGAACGAAGTCTACAGTGAAAAGGCAATGAAACATCAGCAGGATAGAATGTGCAGAACAGAACAAAGTCGACACTGATAATGCTGTCACCTAACAATGAAATGGCAATGAAACATCAACAAGAAAGAATGAACGGAACACAGTCAACATTGATAGTGTTTCACCTGAAATGGAAAAAGATGTACTGAAGATCATATCATCTCTCGTCAAAAACACTATCTCCCGTCAAAGGCATACTCGTTTGTGAAAGTAACAAAGACAGCATTATAGTCATTGGATCTGAAACAAGCTTCAGTTACACAATAACGCTGGTATTTTGGTCTTCACAGAGACAGTCACAGGACACTTAAGAAATACCTTTCACCGCCATGGTCGCATTTCGGCACCAGCTAGGTAAAGCACCCATGTCACTGAAATGCAACCAGATGATGGACCTTTTGTGCATTAACCTAATGCTCTTAATTTTCAGTGGTAGGACTGGCCATTTTTTTTCTACACATCACTGGGGAATCCCCAGCTATTCTTAGACACCATCTTTTCTGTGGTTCCTGCACAAGGTTAATTTGCACTCGAAACTGACTGGCGGTGAAAGGGATTTTAGTAAACGCGAACAATTTGGTTTTCACGGAGCCAAGGGTGATATTCATGGGGAAGGCGTGTACGGAAACGCCCGGACCAAACGTGTTGTCCGAAACAATCCATCGAAAGCTGGAATACATGGCGGGCGACTGAAGCCAAGTCCGTGTCTAAACGCAGACGAGAACGGCTGAAATTTTGTCCAGCGATTTCGCCAGACTATACTTCGTACGTACGCCCAGACGTTGTTAAAGACAAGCGGCGCGTTTATTTCTTGTTAAGTATTGCAGTCAAATAGAATGTACCTTCTAGAAGTGTATAATGATGTTAATGATGATGATGGTGATGATGATGATGACTGTGATGATACTACTACTACTAGTTTGTTTCTATTTTGGCTTTCATTAAAATAAAACGAAAAGAAACAACAACAACATAGAAATCATAATTACACACACACACACACACACACACACACACACACACACACACACTCACTCAACACACACACACTCACACACAAACACACACACACACACACACACACAAAAGAGATAAATAAGCAAATAAATGTAAAACATGCAGACACGTTCACATATACACGCAAACACACATGCATAGCAGATATGCACACACACACACACACACACACACACACACACGCACACACACACACACACACACACACACTCGTGCTTTTCAAAACATAACCGCAAAATCGTTGAAGTTTGTCAACCAAATGTTTGCCGCACGATTGCACGTGTTAGTGATGCCCTCCAGACACAGCAAACCAACGAACTCCAAGCCGAGCAAACGAGACGGAAATTTCACTCTGTGCAGCAGCTGACGAGCATGCGCACAGGGGAATTTATTTGGAAAAAAATCCTTTCTTGAATGAGAACGAAGGTGATGTCAACAATTATTTGTGAGAAGACCTGTCGTTCGTTGTCAGACCCTTCCTCCCACCCTATGAATGCTGAGTTCTCTGCAGCAAAAGTCTTAACGTTCAAAGTCCTGATTTTAAAAATATTTTTAATTTATTCATTTATTTATTTAAAATAACAACTCAGGAAGCGTTAATTCTACTACATTGACGAAGGTCTCCTAGTATCTGTCTGACGTCTATAAGATGGACATTTTCTTGCCGTACGTAGTCTTCAGCGTTTGTGATGGTATGTCAGTGTTTTAAAATGACTTAGTGTACTTGTGTAAATGTGTATAGTAATGCCATTTAAATAAACGATTTTTTTCCCTTTACTCCCGACGTGCGCCTGTCAGTCCCCATGAATTGGACCCCAGCCTCTGATGCTATAGTATACTAGTAGGCCTAGCATGCTTATTCATTTACATAGGAAGAACGTGCAGAATAAAGCGATAAGGGACAACAAAAGCCAAATGAAAAAGACAAAGAACAACAACAGCATCAGCAGCAACGATACGAAGTAGAAGGAGCAGAGCAGCAGCAGCAGCAGCAGCAGAAGAAGAAGTATTAAAACGAGTAGTCATATCGATTTGTGAAAGAGAAGGATCGAAAAGAGTGGAGAGTTGGGATTCGATTAAAAACAAATCTCCACGAATGAATTAACCAAGATTAGAGCCATAAAGCACACGAAGGAAGCCAAATGACAAGACACGGCAGCTCCACAGAAGCCCGGAAAGTCAGGCAGAGTGGAGGGCGTGAAAGACGTTATTACAACTTCCATTTTGCCAAGCTCTGAGCAATGAATTAGTTCTTTCTCCACTGCCGGTAAATTTTGAACGCACACACACACACACACACACACACACACACACACACACACACACACTCTGTGCTTGGGTCAGTAGTGTGATTCGTCTTCCATCTTCTCTTCCCATTTATTTCTTCACCTTAAATGGGGAATAAACATTACTGTAATGCCACTGTATTTCTTTCTGGTGCACTTGAAAGCTCAGTGTATCGAACTGGTAAGATAGTATAATCCTTTAACACTTAGGGCAGAAACAAATTCAGAAGATTGAAAATAAAATGTTTCCACTACTTGTTGAATCAAACACGAAACGAATATGTGATTTTCTAACGTTTGATATGGCATTATCAGCCCTTATTGACTCTTTAAAAAAGTTTTAAAAAAATCAAATGAATTGAAAGAATCATTTACTGCCACTGTTGGCTAACCCCCAATGAATCAGTACACGCAACACACGTGTAAAATCGCCACCTCTTCCCTCCGCCCCCTATCTTCTCAAATTGAAAAAAAGTCCTATCCTAATCAGCATTGAAATACATTATATTAAATGCTGAGTTTCTCTTGGGGTTAAACCTAATTAACTGCATCGTGAGAGAGAGAGAGAGAGAGAGAGAGAGAGAGAGAGAGAGAGAGAGAGAGAGAGAGAGAGAGAGAGAGAGAGAGAGAACAAGACAAGACAAGACACGACATGACGAAAATCTTTATTATCGAGGGCAACAGATAAGCAATTAACATGCTTTTTTACATCCAGCCCTCGCCCTAAAGGGGATATAAAGCTTAAAAAAAAGAAAGAAAAAAAGAAAAGAAAAGCGAAAATGAGTAAAAGGAAAAAACAAATCAAAACACAATCAAAATACATCAGTTTTTTTCCGATTATCCCACCATTCACAGCCATTCCACTCAAAGCAAAATAAGAGAGGGGAAAACAGCATGAAAACACACATAGAGAAGAAGAAGAAGCAGAAGAAGAAGAAGAAGAAGAAGAGAGGGAGACAGACAGACAGAGAGACACATGAAGTCTCCCCACCCAGCACCAGTTTCATTCACCAATTCTGACAACTAGAAACGACGAAACACGAGGTAGGCTAAGGCCCTGTCTACACAAACCATATAAAACGTCAAAAAGCGGAGAGGATAAGAGTGTGAACGACACAAACATTGCATTGTTAACATCAATTCCATGTCAGCCGCCAGCAATTGCACAGTGACGTATTGCCCCAAAGCAGGGAATAATGGCACAATCGCTTCGGGGGGAAAGGGAAAGAAACCAGAACAGGATGTAATCCGTGTGGAAATGGGCAGAAAGAAGAAGAAGAAAAAAACAAAAACAAAACAAAACGAAACAAGCCGAAAAGCCGCATTATATTCCCCTATTCATCAATGGACAGTTGAAGAAGCGAATCCAACGGCCTTGCACTGCTGCTAGCAGCCCAATGAAATCAAGGCAGTGTCACGCCAATGGCCAATCATCGTCCTGGGAAGATACATGGACTGGTAATTACATTGGAACAAAGGAACAAGGTCTGGATTTTTTTCCTGTCTGTTTTGTGCCTGTGATCCAACTAGCGGCAAGACGATCAAGGAGATATCGGTTCGTGATTCGAATTATTAATGCTTCTGAACTTTATTCAGCAGAATGGCTAGTTTTTATTTTTTTGGCTAAATCGAAGGGAAAAAAATATACTGAAGCTCTCAAAAGTCCCAGCTAAGGCAAGCAAATCTATATCTTGCAGGACGGTTTCTTCTTTCGGTGGCATGATTACTTGGAGCCCAGTGGGAGAAGCCGCTTTGGCATCGAATCATTATTTTATATATACAGAATACAAAATACTTTATTATCAAAACAAGAGAAACTCATATGTGGTGTAAAACAGAAAAACAACAACAATACAAGTAAGAAAATCATACTCATTCATGTATATACAACAACATCAACTACAACAACAAGTGGAATTAATTATTGATTATAATCCCGTTGTGTTTGAATTGCAGTTTCATTTTCAGTCTTTACCACACACAAAAAAACTGCATGACAAGCATGGCAGTATACATTATAAGGAATAATGTACCTCACATAAAACGACCCGATCTATAAACACACAGAATCAATACATACACGATTAACAGTTAATGCGTTTACATGAATTGGGCATTAATGCTTATTCGCAGAAATGCGCCTACATACGTACGTACGTACGTAGTACGTAGTACGTACGTACACACACACACACAGACACACACACACACACACACACAAACAAAACAGACAAAAAACAAACAAACAAAAAACAAAACAAAAAACAAAAAAACAACAAAAAGAAACAAAAAAAACCCAAAAAACAACAACAACAAAAAACATACATACATACATAATTTTTTTCGTACAACATTAAATGAAGGAAAACACGTGCAGATAACATCTAAAGAACCCTTCAGTTATTCCGAACAAAAGTATCTTTGCAAAGATTAAGAAGAACGGGGCTGGGTAAAAAAAAAAAAAGCAAAAAAGCAAAACCCTTCCAAGACTGCGATCAGGGGCTATTTGAATTCTCTCTTGCAGGAGAGAGGCAATTGTATGCCAGGCGTGACTGTACTTACGTCTCACATTATATATTTCTTCTTGAATGTCTTTATACTATGTTGTGTGCCATCACGTATTATTGAAAATATATTGTTTCATGTGAGGAGCTTAGAGCCCAGTATATGGGGAGGTTTTTTTTTTTTGCCATTTAAGGACTACATATTATAGATTATTTTCAGAAATATTCAAGGGAAGTGCCACTTATATAGCCAGCTGAGAAGAAATAATGGGTCATATGCCCAGCCCTTCAGGATTAAAAAAAAAATTATTGCGGTGCATAGATCCCACAAAGTACCTTATCATCAAAGCACACACACACACAAAGACAGACAGACAGAGAGTGAGAAGGGAGGGAGGGGGGAGGGAGAGAGAGAGAGAGAGAGAGAGAGAGAGAGAGAGAGAGAGCTACAAAAATGAGACAAAAAGTAAGCAGTCAATCACCCACGCGCACAGGGACTCCAAAGCACAATGCAAAAACAGGTCAGTCAATTACATACACAGCAAAGCGGCACACCACCAGACAGAACACACAAACACACACACACACACACACACACACACACACACACACACACACACACACACACACACACGCGCACACACACACACACACACTCACACACACACACGCACATACTCACACACAAACACACTCACACACAAACACACACACACTCAGTGAGACAGACAGATAGACAGATGACAGACAAGCAGACAGACAGACAGATAGATAGACAGATCGGGAGAGAGACAGAGAGACGGAGACAGTTAATCAGCCACCACGTGCAATGGTCTCTGTACAACTAGAGAAAACAGTTCAGTCAGTTGTGCACACACCAGGCGTGTGACTCCGCCTGATAGTACAATGTTATTCCAGACAAGAAAACAGAGAGAGAGAGAGAGAGAGGGAGAGAGAGAGAGGAAGACAGACAGACACAGACAGACGGAGACATAGAGAGAGAGAGAGAGAGAGAGAGAGGGATACAGACAGACAGAGATAGACCTCTAGAGACAGAAACAGAGACAGAGACAGGGGGACAGACAGACAGAAAGAAAGAGACATGTAGACACACACAGAGACAGAGCTCGACAGACAGAGACATAGAGACAGAGCGAAACTTAGTTAATCAGCCACGTGCGTAGGTCTCTAAAGCCGAAGAGAAAACAGTTGTCAGTTATGTACATACAAGAAGCGTGACTCTTCCAGACAGTACAATGCTATTCCAGACAAAACAGAGGGAGGCAGAGACATAGAAAGAGAGAGAGAGAGGGAGAGACAGACAGACAGACAGACAGACAGACACAGGCGGACAGACAGACAAACAAAAAGACAGACAGACATACACGGATTTGTCGTGGGAGTTCTTGTTAAGACTTTAATGAGAGAAGAGTGAAATTACTTGTAAACCTAAAGCAGTTGGAAAAGGCAATGGGTCAGACAGTTGCAGACGTGGGTAAGCCCAGGGTCTGAAAAGACACTGTATTGATCAGACCAAGGACAGAAGAACATTCATGAAAGACACTGTATTGATGAGACCAAGGACGGCAGAACATTCATTAAACACATTGTATTGATCAGACCAAGGACGGAAGAACATTCATTAAACACACTGTACTGATCAGACAAAGGACGGAAATACACTCATGAAAGACACCGTATTGATTAGACCAAGAACGGAAACACACCCTGAAAGACACTGTATTGATCAGACCAAAGACCACACCCATGAAAAACACTGTATTGATCAGACCAAGGTCGGAAGAAGTACACTCATGAAAGACACTGTATTGATCAGACCAAGGACAGAAACACACTCATGAAAGACACTGTATTGATCAGACCAAGGACAGAAACACACTCATGAAAGATACTGTATTGATCAGACCAAGGACAGAAACACACTCATGAAAGACACTGTATTGATCAAACCAATGACAAAAGAAGCACACTCATGAAAGACACTGTACTGATCAGACCAAGGACGGAAGCACACTCATGAAAGACACTGTATTGATCAAACCAATGACAAAAGAAGCACACTCATGAAAGACACTGTATTGATCAGACCACGGACGGAAGAAGCACACTCATGAAAGACACTGTATTGATCAGACCAAGGACAGAAAACACTCATGAAAGACACTGTATTGATCAGACCAAGGACGGAAACACACTCATGAAAGACACTGTATTGATCAGACCAAGGACGGAAACACACTCATGAAAGACACTGTATTGATCAGACCAAGGACAGAAACACACTCATGAAAGACACTGTATTGATCAAACCAATGACAAAAGAAGCACACTCATGAAAGACACTGTATTGATCAGACCAAGGACGGAAACACACTCATGAAAGACACTGTATTGATCAGACCAAGGACAGAAACACACTCATGAAAGACACTGTATTGATCAGACCAAGGACAGAAACACACTCATGAAAGATACTGTATTGATCAAACCAATGACAAAAGAAGCACACTCATGAAAGACACTGTACTGATCAGACCAAGGACGGAAACACACTCATGAAAGACACTGTATTGATCAAACCAATGACAAAAGAAGCACACTCATGAAAGACACTGTATTGATCAGACCAAGGACGGAAACACACTCATGAAAGACACTGTATTGATCAGACCAAGGACGGAAGAAGCACACTCATGAAAGACACTGTATTGATCAGACCAAGGACAGAAACACACTCATGAAAGACACTGTATTGATCAGACCAAGGACAAAAGAAGCACACTCATGAAAGACACTGTATTGATCAGACCAAGGACAGAAGCACACTCATGAAAGACACTATTGATCAGACCAAGGACGGCAGAACAATCATGAAAGACACTGTATTGATCAGGCCAAGGACGGCAGCACACTCGTGAAAGACACTACTGATCAGGCCAAGGACGGCAGAACAATCATGAAAGACACTGTATTGATCAGGCCAAGGACGGCAGAACAATCATGAAAGACACTGTATTGATCAGGCCAAGGACGGAAGCACAATCATCAAAGACACCGTACTGATCAGACAAGGACGGTGACACACTCATGAAAGTCTCTATATTGATCAGACCAGGATAGAAGCACACACATGAAAGACACTGTATTTCATCAGACCAAGGGTCGAACCCAAAAAGATACGTCAGCTGGAGCATGCAGCAACATGACTCGGACATGTAGTAACGTGAGCTGTGGTCACATGAGCTAAGGCATGAAGTCACGTGATCTGGGCCATGTAGTCACGTGAGCTAGGGCATGTAGTCACGTGATCTGAGGCATGTAGTCACGTGAGTAAAGAAGAGTGAAGGCTGCAGTCTCAGAACACGCTTTGTCCTCTGCAGGAAGGGGAAAGGTGTAGGAGCAGAGTAATTAGATGTTGCCAGGGTTGACAGAACATGGTACATGTGTTGTAATTTTGTTTGGGTGCCTGGTCCTTGAGAGAGAGAGAGAGAGAGAGAGAGAGAGAGAGAGAGAGAGAGAGAGAGAGAGAACTGAAAAAACAATGATAAAGATCAACACCACGCTATATTTTGCTTAAGGTGACGCCTTCAACCAGCATGTGATATTGACCAATCAAATGGCTGCCCCCTAAACACCAATAATGGTAACGCTCCGTTTATAAACTCTCCATTGACTGATGGTGACACATACACCTGCGCCAATCAGAACACACCCTATTTTGACCAATGGCAACAACACCCCATCTGTACCACCAATCAGAACACAGCCCTCTATACTTTGACCAATGGTAACAACACGCCATCTACCATCTGCATCAATTAGAACACATCCTCTCTATTTTGACCAATGGTGCCAACACCCCACGTGCACCAATCAACACCCCACCTGCACCAATCAGAACACATCCTCTCTATTTTGACCAATGGTGACAACACCCCATCTGCACCAATCAGAACACACCTTTTCTATTTTGATCAATGGTAGCAACACCCCAGCTGTACCAATCAGAACACAGCCCACTATATTTTGACCAATGGTAACAACACCCCAGCTGTACCAATCAGAACACGGCCCACTATATTTTTACCAATGGTAACAACTACCCACCTGTACCAATCAGAACACATCCTCTCTATTTTGACCAATGGTATCACCGCGCCTCTACCAATAAAAAAAAAAAAAGCATTCCCTGGAAATCAAACCTTTCACTTAAATGAATAAAATGATGACTCCAATCTGATGCTTAAAAGCATTCACAAAACCACCTTTACAACCTATTCACTTACTAAACCATACATTTCCAAACCATTTACAAACAAACGCCCAAGTTTAAGTTTTCCATCTAAACCTAAATCATATAACATTAATTTGTAAGTTCTACATAGCAGACTAAAATCTTCCATTCGCAATTTTCTTAGCAATATAATAATTACACGACAAAGCAGAATTGATATATACAGGATAACGATTTGTTATCACTATGTAGGTTACCAACCCATTTGCTGTTAGCATTTCAAAGTTCATAATTGTTTATGGCAAACAAATGAACAGATTCACAGTGAAAACAGAGCTTCGTTTTTGAGCCGTGTTGCATTTGAGAGAGAGAGAGAGAGAGAGAGAGAGAGAGAGAGAGAGAGAGACAGAGACAGAGAGACAGAGACAGACAGACAGACAGAGACACGGACGTAAACAGGAAGTGGCTGTTCCTATCAGTTATAGCACACCATAAAGGCGGGGGGTGGGGGTGGGGGGTGGAGGAATTGGGGGGCAAAGTCTTCGCATGAAAGCAGACTGGAAAAAAAAGGGGACCAAAGGGATCACAGGGATTTTCTATGAGAGATCCAATACATCAAAGAAAATAGCCGACGCTCATGGGATCCCCCCTTGCTGGTGTTTACCACCAACCCCCTGACCAGTTTTGACTGATTTTGTATGCTTCTCAAACACTGCAAGTTGTCAGATACGATTACATGGCGTTTGGGGGGTTTAGTTCGCTGTATGTGATGTCCTGTGGTTGCGATAAACAGGGACTTGAGGAGACAATAGCGGCGTCGTGTACTCGCAGACAAAAAAGAAGTGACGCCAGCTTATGGAGAACTGATCTCCAAAGAGAGCGACCCGATTTGCAAGGAGAGAAATTTGTCATGTCTGAAGAACAGAATAGATAAAATACGATATACGATACACGACAACACATTTCAACACAACACAATGAACTACAAAGTAACACAGTGCAATCCAAGGGTCACAGACCTTGTGGCCAGTGGCTGGGGAAATCTCCCCGCCCCCCTCTCCCCCCCCTCCCCTCTGTCACTATCCGTCTTCTCTTCTTCTTCTGCTTATTCTCCTCTTAGCCCCACGTGTATGTGGTTCTTAAAGTCTTAACTCCCGAGAGCAAGGTTTCGGTTGCGCCCCTTTTCTCTGCATTCAAATTTTGTATTACGCGTAGCTGACACATTTTGTACTTTCCAAAGTCAATTCAGGTCTAGATTGGAAGCTGCTAGGCAAATCTCGCTCTCTGCCATAAATGAAGCCAAACCGTAGCTTTATTAGGCTTTTATTTTGAATAAACCTTCACCGACGTCACAGTGTCAGACTCTGGTGAGAAACTGGCTTGATTCAAATCGCCCGCCATTTATAGTCCGGTTCAGGCTTTAAGAGCTCCAACTGCTTATGTGTTAGTCGCCAGGTGCCAGTTGCATTGCTTGGTTCTACCTTTTTGACAGTTACACGTGACTAAATGCCTACGTTGACCGAATGACGCCACTGGTCAGATCCACACTACACACAGTTAGCAGCGGGTTACGACCATACTGGGCTCTTCCGTCCGAGCTATGCAGTTAACTGGCTGCAGGTCCCCGCACTCAGCTCTTTCAAGTCTGGCCTTAAAACCCATCTATTTCCATGATAGTCTCCTTCCCCTGCCTCTTCTTTGTCTTCAGTTTATCAAGTTTTAGAGTTATGCATGCGTGTGAAGGATGGTTTGAAAGGGCTTTGATTAGTCTCTGTACAAGATTCAGCGCTATATAAATACAAATTATTATTATTATTATGATGAGGATGAGGATGGTGATGATAATGATTATTATTATAGTATGATATTACTCAAATTAAGTCCTAAACAGAGTGATTATAAAATTTACACTCTCCGATGAGAGTCATGTACGGGGGTTGATTTACATTTCCCACGCTTAGTAATTATATGATATGCACTCTACAATGACAGTCAAGCACTGTGACTGGATGTAAAAGCAGAGGTTATATAACTATACATAATGTAATTGTCGCGATTTTATAGGGCTAAGATGTGCAATACATCAATGTGCCATAGTATAGTGTGTACTTTATCAGAATTAAGAGCAGGAATTTACCCTTTCATAAACATAAAAAATAACATACCACAAACAGGTAGCACTCATTGCGACAAACCATATCAGACATGCACTGAAAATTCCACAAGCATCTAAGTTTTACACGTGAGTCAGATGTTTGCTATGTTTATGTTTTATATTTTTTTTAATATTCATCTGTATTGTTTATCCATCAGCACCCTGAAATATTTTGGCTTAAAATATGGGGTGTAGCATATACGGGCTACAAACAGTGATTCTTATTTTTATTGTATTGGACCTATTAGTTCTCAGGTTTAGTTGTATTTATATTTGGCATACACAGTTTACTTTTCCGACTATTTGCAGTCGATTTTCAAGTAGGCTCCCGCCTTGGGAAATATATATTTATGAGACGTGTACTTCGTTTACTTAAGATTAATATTTTCTTGAACACAATTTCGGTGACTTGTAAACGAAAATACAGTCCAGTTTTCACAGACTTCCTCTGCTTTCCTGTCTGTCTCTCTTTCTGTCTGTCTGTCTGCCTGCCTGTCTGTCTGTTGATCCTGGTTGAATGGGAAATTTACATAAGAACTTCTCTCTTTTTTTATACCTCCCCCCTTTTTTCTCCAATACTTCTGTGATGTGTGCGTGAATCTGGAACCCAGACAGTTCTTAAGGCTGCTATCTGGGGAGACAGACTGAGAACAAGGTAGTGAGGAATGACACACAGTCCAGGGAATTACTTTTTGACAAGCACGGACATTTGCAGGGTCAACCGCGACTCTTGAAAGCTCCAGGGTGTGCATTTCCTTTGCCACACTGCCGAAACCCAGTTTCAAAATGAATACATGTTTGTCAATACTTCATCCGACCAAATAGAAACCAAGGGCCAAAGCTTCAGTTTCAGTTTCTCAATGGGGGGTTTCTGTGTTTGGACATTTTCATATACGCTACACCACATCTCGAAGGCAGATGTCTGGGCTGCAGCATAACCCAACGCGCTTAGTCAGTCCTTGAGTGCGTGGATATATACATTTGTGTACCTATCAGAGTGGATTTCTTCTACATAATTTTGCCAGAGGACAACCCTTACGTTGCTTCGGATGCTCTTCCAGTGCGCCAAACGCGTGCTGCACACGGGGCCTCGTTTACTATCTCATCCGAATGACTAGACGCTCGGTTTGTTTTTTCCGGTCAAATTTGGGAGAAAGGGCGAGAGCTGGATTCGAACCCAGGCCGTCACGGGCGCTGTATTGGCAGATAAGCGTCTTAACCATTCTGCAACCTTCCTCCTCTCAAAACTTGAAACTTGATCAAGCAAATCTTAACTGTTAAATGATTAGAGATTACAAGGTATTATTAGAGGTATCAAAATTTAAGTATGAAGAAAAGGGGGGCGGGGGAGAAAGGAGTGAAACTGCCTGTATTGCATTACAAAACAATTGCCGACCCCCTACTGTTGTGGAACACTCAGAGTTGTGGGGAAGTGGGGAGGGCATACAGAGGCATACATTTTGCAGAAAAACACTGAGAACTGTCAAGGGGAAAAGTTCCAGAAGAGGAAAAGAAAAAGAAGAAGAAAAAAAACAACAAAAAAACAAAGACATACTGTTGAAAAGCTCGGGAGAGAAAGAAATGAAAGGATGAGGAATTTTAGTTTAATATCCCGACACAAGGCAAGGCAAGGCAAGGCAAGGCAAGAAGGTTATTTCATGTGGACCCTGGAGGCATTGAAACATTACACATGAACATATTTTAACACACACCATAAAAAAAAAATCCAATACATACTGGTGATTGTCAAACTTTTGTCTTTCGTATTAATTTTCACATTTGAATGTCATCGTTTAAAAAGTAGGATAGGAAAAGGGGGAGGTGAACAGTGAGCTGGGGGACGAGGGGGGGTGGGGGGGGACAGGATAGGTGGGTAGGCGGAATCAAAGATGAATATTTGAAATAGCAAAACCAACAACAACAACACAACAACAACAAAAAAACGATGAAAGAAAATTACTTAATGCATTTCGTAGAAGAAACAGCTGAGTGGTTAAAGCGTTGGACTTGCAATTTGAGGGTCCCGGGTTCGAATCTCGGTAACGGCACCTGGTGGTTAAAGGGTGGAGATTTTTTTTTCCCGATCTCCCAGGTCAACATATGTGCAGGCCTGCTAGTGCCTGAATCCCCTTCGTGTATATACGCAAGCAGAAGATCAAATACGCACGTTAAAGATCCTGTAATCCATGTCAGCGTTCGGTGGGTCATGGAAACAAGAACATACTAAGCATGCACTCCCCCGAAAACGTGAGTATTACTGCTAATAATCCGGGGTAAAAACGGCCGTACACATAAAAGCCCGCTCGTATATATATATATATATATATATATATATATATATATATATATATATATATATATATACGAGTGAACGTGGGAGTTGCAGCCCACGAACGAACGAAGTATCAGTATCAGTATCAGTAGCTCAAGGAGGCGTCACTGCGTTCGGACAAATCCATATTAGAACGAACGAACGAACGAACGAACGAAGAAGAAGAAGAAGAAGAAGAAGAAGAAGAAGAAGAAGAAGAAGAAGAAGAAGAAGAAGAAGAAGAAGAAGAAGAAGAAGAAACAACAAAAGAGAGACAAGTGGTAATGGAAGCACCTTATACGTTCTTTGCACCCTCTCTCTGCTGACTGCCCCTCAGGCTTCGGTGAGGACCAACCAACGCCTTGTCACGGGCACTGTTGGGGTTTCCCTCGTGGCGCCCAGTGTGGTGCGGGCTTTATGGATCTGATCATTGCTGTTGTTGTTGTTGCTGTTGTTGTTGTGTAGCCCCCATAAACACTTTCCGACCTCCGCCCCCTTCTGTCCTTTGCTTTTGGATCCTCCTTTGGCTTCAACCTGGGTCATCATCTTGTTGTTGTTGTTGTTGTTGTTGTCTTTGTGGCTGGCTTATCATTTTGTTTGTTTGTTCGTTTGTTTTCTTCTTCTTCTTCTTCAACCCCTTCTTCTTCGGAGTCTGTTACAGCCTTGGCACACATGGAGTGGCAAAGGAGTGGGTGTATAATGGAATTATGTTCGTGTTCGCCTTCTCTTTATCCCCCCCCCCTTCCCCCGTTCTGTTTCCTTTTTTGTCCGTTCATTTGTGTCTTTTTATGGTGTGTGTGTGTGTGTGTGTGTGTGTGTGTGTGTGTGTGTGTGTGTGTGTGTGTGTGTGTGTGTGTGTGTGTGTGTGTGAGTGTGTGTGTGTGTGTGTGTGTGTGTGTGTGTGTGTGTGTGTGTTGTGTTGTGTGTGTGTGTGTGTGTGTGTTCTTTTCGTTCTGTCTACATCTGTTTGCTCCCCTCTTCATCCATTCCTTCGTTATCTTCAAAGTTTGGCTTTATGAGTGTTACAGATGTGACTCAGAGGGTGGGGATTAGTCCTTCTGAAGAGGCGTCTTCTTGAATAAACTGAAACTGAGCTTCTGTTTCTTATCGTTCGTGCTGCTGCTGTTGTTTCTCTGTCTGTCAGTCTGTCTGTCTGTCTCTCCCTCCCTCGCTCTCTCTCTCCACACACACACACACACATATATATATATATATACTCATTCGGATGAGACGATAAACCGAGGTCCCGTGTGCAGCATGCGCTTAGCGCACGTAAAAGAACCCACGGCAACAAAAGGGTTGTTCCTGGCAAAATTCTGTAGACAAATCCACATCGATAGGAAAAACAAATAAAACTGCATGCAGGAAAAAATACAAAAAAAATGGGTGGCGCTGTAGTGTAGCGACGCGCTGTCCCTGGGGACAGCAGCCCGAATTTCACATAGAGAAATCTGTTGTGATAAAAAGAAATACAAATACAAACAAACAAACAAATACATATATATCACACACACATGTATGTATATATACATATATATATATATATATATATATATATATATATATATATATCACACACACACACACACACACACACATATATATATATATATATATATATATATATATATATATATATATATATATATATATATATATATATATGTATGTATGTGTGAGTGTATCACACACACACACACACACACACACACACACACACACACACACACACACACACACACACACACATATATATATATATATATATATATTCGTTCTTTAGTTTAACGTCTTTTCACTGTAAGTGATGTCAGACGAGGGTATGAAAACGTCGAGGAGGGGAGGGGGTGCGGGGGCAGGAGGTGGGGGAAGAAATTATTGTGTACGGAATAGAGTAAGTGAAAGTGTGTGTGCGTGCGTGTGTATGTGTTACATATAGAAAATGATTGATTTAAGTTTTGTTTACTCACACACACACACACAAAACACACACACACACACACACACACACATATATATATATATATATATATATGTGTGTGTGTGTGTATGTGTGTGTGTGTGTGTGTGTGTGTGTGTGTGTGTGTGTGTGTGTATGGTTATATATATATATATATATAATATATATATATATATATATATATATATATATATATATACATGTGTGTGTGTGTGTGTGTGTGTGTGTTTCTTTCTCTCTCTCCCTCTCTTTATTTACATGCTTTCTCCGTGGAAAAAAAAAGAGATCTTGTAACTGATGTTTTATTAACGAATGCATAAGTCAACAGCCTAACAATCTAGCCGACCAACCGAAATAACCAGTGTTGTTCAAATATCCGTCTTAGAAATAGTTTCCGTGGCACTAAAACAACTGGTTGCTCTCTGCGGTACATTCATTTGAATCGGTGATTCAAACAAAAGAGAAAGAAAAGAAGAGTGTTATAAAACGGGGAGGGGGAGGGGAGAGAGGGGCAGGGGCGGGGGCGGAAGGTATAGGGGGGCCCTTGCTGGGGCGTGTAAGACTGGAGGGAGTACCTCAAGCCTCCGTGTGTCCTCCGCCGCCTACAATGCCCAAGATCCCATCATCCATTAAGGTTTGTGACTGCTCGCTCACGCTGTTTATTTTCAATCTCTCGTGACAAAGCAGGCTTCCAAATCAAACGTGCAGAAAAAAGAGAGAAAAGAATAACGTGGGTGGGGTGGGGCTTTGGGGGTGGTGGGCTGAATATTTCGCTTTGTTTTTAGCTTGTTTTTTTTAACTTATTTAGTCTTTTTTTTTTTTTCAATTCCGAGTCCATGTATTGCCTGTGGTGAGTATTGGCTACTGGTTTTATGATATCAATTTCTTTGGACAGTCACACGAGATTATTTGACTTATTCATCTCCTTCATACACGCACATAAATAAATGATAGATAAACACACACACACACACACACACACACACCGTAATCAGGAATAAACGTGGTTTCTCTCCACGGAAAACAGCAATCCTTTACAGTCCCGGTGAAGGGAGTTTGCTGGCATCAGCTTTACTCTTGACTGATAGGAACCTCCCCCCCCCCCCCACACAGCGGCTGACACATACTCTGTATAGTAGAGACAGTCCCGTCGCCTTCCTCCTCCCACCCCTTCCCAAGTCGCTGACTTCAATGCACGGACACGAGAAAAGTTTCTTCCGTTTTTTTTTTTTTTTTTTTTTTTTTTTTTAGCATTCGATCTTCTCGTTGTGGAAAACAGTCAAATTTTTTTTCTCTAGGTGTCTGTATGTGTGTTTGAAAATTGTTTGGTTGGAGGGGTTGGGGGTGAGGAGGGGGCGGGGGGGCAGGGGGGGGGGGGGGGAACAAAGCAGTGTTGACTTTTGTCTGTCGTGTACGTCTATTGTTCGATCTGTGGCGTAGCGTGTATGCATCATTCCGCACGCACAGACTTCTCCTTGAAAACGTTCGATATGTCTGTGAAAACGAAGCGGCAATAAGATTATTTCCTTTTTCTTTTTGTTTTCTTTATAACAATGTATTCATACGTGACAACTGTTGTGTTGTATTTTCTTAACGTCCAATGAATGTTTAAACAATTTAGCAGTATGCGTTTCTTTGCAACAATCGATCAGTTTGTGGGAAATATTAATGAAGTACTGCACCTTTTTGTCTTTTTTTACAGGTTTTATAGTACATGCGATTTCGAATCTTTTGTTCTGATCTGTCCGTTGCGACATATATCCAATATATATATACTTGTTATAGAGATCTGTACTTGCTGGATGCAAGCCTTATCCTTTTTCTCCGCAATTAGAAATAAAAGCATTACAACTTAATCAACCTTCTACCTAACTACCTTTCTTATTACCAAGTTCCTTCCCTATCTACCTACGAAACTACGAAGCATGCAAGTAAGTAAGTAAGTAACCAACCAACCAGCCAGCCAACCACAGCAATATTCGATCAAATATTCAGGTATCCATGTCTGGAACATGTCATCGTCTACTAGTAGCCTTTCCGCGACAAGCCTCGCGGTTCTTTGTCAGCTC
>NC_134895.1:38091357-38098857 GCF_041734735.1 Babylonia areolata | reverse complement strand
GAATACGACGGCTACTGTTATTATTACTAATTTGTGATTATCATTTTTACTATCATCATCGTCGACAATAACATGGCAGCAGTGTATTAGAATAAGCAGAATACCAGAAGTTGCAGCAGTAGTAGTAGTAGTAGTAGCAGTGGTAGTAGTAGAAGTAGTAGTAGCAGTGGTAGTAGTAGAAGTAGTGGTAGTAGTAGCAGAAGGAGAAGCGGGAAGAGGAGTGATGGAAGTATCATCATCACCATCACCACCATCGTTGTCATAATCACCATTACCATTATCAGCATCTTTACCACCACCACCACCACAACCATCACTGTTGTGACACCACGCGATAACACTTTACTTGAATACGACAAGTGCACTCGAAAAGGGAAGGGAACTGAGATCCATCATCCTTGATTCCACACGAAAAAAACTGAGGTCTGCTAGGAGATCAGAGAGAGAGAGAGAGAGAGAGAGAGAGAGAGAGAGAGAGAGAGAGAGAGAGAGAGAAAGAGAGAGAGAAGAGAGAGAGAGACACCCAGACAGAGAGAGTGAGAGAGACAGAGACACAGACAAAGACAGAGACAGAGAGAGTGAGAGAGAGCGAGACAGCGAGAGACTTAGCGAGCTGCAGAAAGAGAAAGAGAGAGAGACAGAAAGAGACAGAGAGAGACAGAGACAGAGAGAGATAGAGACAGACAGTCAGTGACAGAGAAACAGAGAGACAGGGAGAGATAGTTAGGAGAGCGAAGGTGGCTGCTGAATGGCTGAATCCAGTTTTATCTACAAGCTGTAAACCCATTCTCACGGTTGAGCACACTGCTACGTTTTCTGTGACGAAAATCGATATTTCCCCTCATATCCCCCCCCAACCCCCTCCCCCTCCCTCCGGCTAAACTCTTACATGTAGGTGTTGCGATTCTTTCCTCTTCCTGTCTGTGCGTCTGTTTATCTGTATGTTTATGTCTGTCGCACTGTCGCTGTTTTTCGTGTTTTGCCATCGCCTTTGATGTTTAATGGCCATAGGGAGTCTGACGGAAAACTCTAATCGTGTGCCTGACATTATCATCGGATGAGAGCGATATATCTCTGCATCAGTATATTTCGGAGTCCTTGTGCTTTGCCGTGAATTAACGTGGCACGTGGAATCATCACAAGAAGTAGGCCAGCAGACCCACAAGACTATATTATTATTTCTCCGTAGGTGAATGATCTTCGTTATCATAATGAACAGCAGTGTTAATTGTGTGTGTGTGTGTGTGTGTGTGTGTGTGTGATGAATGCATTTATTTATTATTTTTTTACGAACGTAACAGTATATGAGTTCAGTGTCCTATTCCCAACACAACAGCTTCGGAATCCCCCGCGAATAATGTATTGTATGAACTGTGTCTCGTTAATTAAAAAATAATATCATGCTAATAAGTTTGAGCTGACGTAAGAATGACTGGTAATTCTTTTTTCCCTACATTTATTCACACACAAAAAAACTAATGCTGGGAGGAAGACGAAGAAGAAGCAGAAGAAGAAGAAGAAGAAGAAGAAGAAGAAGAAGAAGAAGATTGATTGAATCTTTAATGGGTAAAGAATTAGTCGCAGTAAAAGGCAATTCTGCCCATTTATCGACACAAAACACAAAAATAAAGAAAGACACAAAACATAGAAATAAAGAAATAAAATGGAATAAAATAAAATAATAAGAACGACGAAAAAGAATAGTAACTGGAATAGTCTATTAAAAGTAACAAAGCAATGAAAAGAACAACTGGTACATTATCACGTTCGTTCGTTCGTACGTAGGTACGTACGTACATACACACACACACTCTCTCTCTCTCATTTTCTTTCACGATTGATAAGTCACTGCAGTGGTGAAACAGGAAGAACGTCAATGCGATCAAGGAAGGAAGGAAGGAAGGAAGAAGAAGAAGAAGAAGACGTCGTCGACGACGACGACGACGACGACGAAGAAGAAGAAGAAGAAAGACTGCACTGGCTATAGCCTTGGGGGCTAGTTTGACCACCTCCAGTTTCGACCGTCCTAAAGCCCTTTTGGCCGAGAGGGTGGGGATGTAACGTGGGCAAGGCACTTTGCACTTTGATTACAATCTAGCCCTGATAGTCGGGACATCAGTTGCCTCCTCTGCTGTTCTGAAGATCATCGTCGGACACGACAAGCACACACACACACACACACACACACACACACACACAGAGATTCATGTGAACGGGAAAAGGGACTGAGGGAGTGTGTTCTTGTGTCGGCGAGATAGGGTGGAGGAAGGACGAGTATTTCGTGATTCATCAAATGCTTGACCTGACCTGACCCACGCATGACCTCATCGCGCTGGTCATGCCTCCTTTTCACGCGTGGCGAAACGAGAAGAACTTCAATGCGATCAGAGAAGGAAGGAAGGAAGAAAGGAAGGAAGAAGAAAAGGCGGAAAGATATACCGATAAACCCTCCTTCTTTTTCACGATTGATAAGTCACTGCAGTGGCGAAACGAGAACTTCAGTGCGATCAAGGAAGGAAGGAAGGAAGGAAGGAAGGAAGGAAGGAAGGAAGACAGCTTGGAAGATAAACTGATAAACCTTCTTACACTTTAACGACTAATGAATAAGTCACTGCAACTTTTTGTCTGCTGCCATTTCCACGCCCAGTTACATCGCTTTCTTTGAGTAAAACGAACGTTTGCTTTTTCCGCACAGCATTGGCTGTTTTTTTATGTTTCTTTTTATGTAATGTTTCGTTTGATTGTTTGTTGTTGCTGTTGTTGTCGTCCACTTCTTATAAAAGACAAAGCGAGAGAGAAAGACTGGAAGGAAGCAGAAAATATGAAGGAAGAATGACAGATGGGAGCGGGAGAGAAACGGAACGAAGAACGTTTCAGTGAGACAGAAGAAACAGAATATGAAAGCAGAACGGAAAGGAAAAAAAGAAGGGAAGGAAGGAAGGAAGGAAGGAAGGAAGGAAGGAAGAACGCTCTGTTAGGGTAAAAGAAGCAAAATAAGAAGGCAGAACGGAAAGCGAACAGACAGAAGGAATACGAGATAGAATCAAGAATATGAAAGGGTAGAGAAAAACTCAAAAACGAAAGAAAAAGAAAAGTTCTAAAAAGGAAATACATGTAAAGCAAAAGGAACCTACCTGCCCATCCCGTCCCCCCATCCGAAAAGAAAGTTGTAATACAGATGAGAGAGAGAGAGAGAGAGAGAGAGAGAGAGAGAGAGAGAGAGAGAGAGAGGGGGGGAAAGGGGGTGGGGGGAAAGAGAGAAATAGAGAAGAGAGCGGGGAGAGAGAGAGAGAGAGAGAGAGAGAGAGAGAGAGAGAGAGAGAGAGAGAGCGGGGGGAAAGGGGGTGGGGGAAAGAGAGAAATAGAGAAGAGAGCGGGGAGGGAGAGAGAGAGAGAGAGAGAGAGAGAGAGAGAGACAGAGAGAGAGAGAGAGAGAGAGGACACCGTTGTAATGTGGCTAGAACTGGCAGACAGTGATCAGCCAACGTCACCAGCGGGGGGGGCGGGGGGGGGTACCACCATCACGGGGACTCGGTCAGTTCTTTTGCTTCATCACTGTCAATGCACACACACACACACACACACACACACACACACACACACACATTCCCTGCCTACCTACCTACCTACCTACCCACCACCACCACACTCCCTACTCCACTCCCTCCCACGCAACCTATCCCCCCCAAACCCCCTACCCTCCAGCGTGGCACCCCCTCAGCCCCTCCCAAAACCACAGCCACACCCCATACTCCCCTCCCCAAAAAACACGATGATTTGGGGGATTGTGCGTGGGACCACGATTTATTGACGTTACGTATGAAGGAGTCGTGGACTTTCTGACCCGACTGGATTTCAGAGGTCCTCATCTGTATGGAGATGGAAAAGCAATCGTTCCCATGAAGAATATATATATATATATACACACACATACATATACATCCTATCCCCATCATTTTTCTTTTCTTTATATATATATATATATATATATATATATATATATATATATATATATATATATTAAACTGCTGTCGATTGAGCGCTGTGAGCATGGAATTTCGTCATTATAAGTCCACACAGTTAAGGATATGCTACTCTGTCCGTGACATGCAGCCATTCGTTTGCCGAAGAAAACAAAAACGCATATGCCTACTCTTTACAACAACAACAACAACACAATACAACAAGTATCGAATTTCTCGCGAATGAAGAAAAGGGAACACATATACAAGGCCAAATCCGTTCGTATTTTCCAAGTCACGAAAAAAAAACCCCAACCCATATTGGAAACGTGAATGGAAAATTTCACGTCAGATTTTGGCCTGAACGATTTCAAGAGGGGAAGGAAAACTCGGTCCCTTGGACGGGAAAGACAGCAAGTGAAAAGGGGAAAGGAGTTAAGGGAGAGAAACGGGGCAGTAACTGGAAGTGAAACCGAGTTACGTGGACGGAGGAAAAGGGAAGTAAGTGGAAGGGGGCGAAAAAAAAAAAGGTCACTTGAGACTAGATTGAAACGAGATTGTAAACGAAATTAACATCAATCAGCAAAAGCATTCAGTGTGAGGTACATCTATACTATTTCTTAATTAATACTAATACTAATGATCAATACTAATTGAAGCCACAAAAGTAGTTACAACAATAAATTAGACAACGAATAACCAAGGAACCAAGCGACTAACTAGCTAACTAAAAACACACACACACACAAAAAAAAAAACAACAACAAAAAAACCAACAAAAACCCCCCACCAGAAACAAGACAAAAAAACCTACAAAAAAACCACCACCCCAAAAAACCCCACAAAAACCCTAACAACCCCCAAACAAGACTGTAGTAGGATTTCAGGACGAATAAAGAAAAAAGTGAATGAGTCATGAAGTACGTATAAATCACGCTAATATTTGCTTTCGATGTTTACGAAAAAAAAAAAAATCGTTCCAGAAAAATGTACTGGAAATTCTGCCCATGAATCAGATTGATTATTGTTAACGTGACTGGCTGCCAGGCAACCCTCATATATGTGCTGGAAATTCTGCCTACTGATAAATCAGACTGTTTATTGTCAACGTGAATTACTGCCGGTGCATAAACTGCCCAGCATGAAGAGACACCATAACAAACTCTAGAGAAAAAAAAATGAAACGATATACGAGTTCTCAGGACATACTTTAAAAAAAAAAAGAACGCACAAATGTAAATAATACAAGGGCAATAATGAGAGAAAGGGGAAGAACGAATGAGAGAGAGAGAGAGAGAGAGAGAGAGAGAGAGAGAGAGAGAGATGGATGGAAGGAGGGAGAGAAAGTGAGACAGACAGACAGACAGACAGAAACAGACAAACTCTAACAGGGACAGAAATAGGGAGTGACAAACATACAGAGAGACAGACAGCATACACATATACATGCATACATACATACAGACAGAGATAAAGACAGACACACACGCAGGCAGGCAGAGACAGAAAGAGAGACAAAAAGCAACAGTAATGCGGCATTTGATTTCTTCGGAAAACTGGGGGTCCACAGAAATGACAATATTCATGAAGCCATTAGTTTTGCCAGCATAGATCAAGCCAAGGCCCCTTATAATATCCACATGTCTGTCATCAAATTCCAAGAAAGAAAAAAAAGAAGAAGAAGAAATGACGACATGATCACGAGGCTTTTCGATATGATCACAAGGCTTTTTGCTGTGACAAACGGAGTCTGGGTTCTCTTCAATAATATCCGCACGGGAATGGCTCGGTTCCTTAACATCAGAGGGCTGTCATCTCAATCCACACAATAAGCTTCTCATCAACCTCCACATCAATGGCTTCCCTGAAGACAGGGTTTTCTGTGGGCTCCCTAAGAGAATGACGGACACCTTAAACATAATTATGATATACACAGGTGTTCCATCCCTAACAAGGACTCTCATCATCGTAAACATACATGATATACACAGGTGTTATATCCCTAACAAGGACTCTCATCATCGTAAACATATATGATAATTATACACAGGTGTTATGTCCCTAACAAGGACTCTCATCATAGTAAACATACATGATATACACAGGTGTTCCATCCCTAACAAGGACTCTCATCATCGTAAACATATATGATATACACAGGTGTTATATCCCTAACAAGGACCCTCATCATCGTAAACCTATATGATATACACAGGTGTTATATCCCTAACAAGGACTCTCATCATCGTAAACATATATGATATACACAGGTGTTATATCCCTAACAAGGACCCTCATCATCGTAAACATACATGATATACACAGGTGTTATATCCCTAACAAGGACTCTCATCATAGTAAACATACATGATATACACAGGTGTTATATCCCTAACAAGGACTCCATCATATTCCATTCAGAAAGTGCGTGTACTTAAAATAAGGTCCCCATCAACACCACGTCAATGGGTTCCCCAAAAGACAGGGGTTGGGATTTCCAGAATACAAACGGGTCTAGTAAGCAACTACAGGAGTCGGACTCCGACTCCAGAACAAAGTGAGGTTCTCTAGCATTTGAAAAGAGTTGGTCTCCTAGGCATTTGAAAAGAGTGGCTCTCCCAGGCATTTGAAAAAGAGTGGGTGTCCTAAGCATTTGAGTGGGTCCTTTGCCGACAAATGAGGTTCTCGCACTATCTACAGGAAACAAAATATCTCTAAAAAGTACAGTTATCACCACCATCCGCACTTGAGTGGGTCCTTGATTATTTTTAAAAAAAAGGTTCTTGTCAGGGTTTATAGAATGGGATCTCCGGGAAATTAGTTTTTTTTCTGCAACATCCAACGAAAACAACAAAAGAAAACAAAACAAAAAAACGACAAAATCACAGCACAAAAAAAGTTACAGAACTCCTGTGAAGTCACAGATGAATCTATATTCTTCTTTCTGATGCTTCTGAGCTCCTGAGGGCCTGTGTCAATTCAACGCAAGATCCACGTCAACTGATGAAGACCTCAGATATGGGGCTCAGACACTTCAGGGTTGCTGAATCTGTGATCTCCCGTTCACCCCAACTTCCATTAACCTCCAACGTACAGAGAGAGAGAGAGACAGACAAACAGAGAGAGAGAGAGAGAGAGAGAGAGAGAGAGAGAGAGAGAGAGAGGTAGAGAAAGAGAGAGAGAGAGAGGGGTAGAAAGAGAGAGAGGAACGGGGGAGTGAGAGAGAGACAGAGAGATGCACACAGAAATCAAATGAACTATTTATTCAATATAAGGCCATGGCCCCATTTGAAGTGGTTGAATAAAAGCAAACAAATCATTACACCTTAGCGCAGTTCATTTTGTTAACAAACAAAACCTGAATAGATAGACAGAGAAAGGGAGAGAGAAAGGAGGGACGGAGAAAGAGATTTAGAAAGACAGCACAGAGAAACGAACAGAAAGGGTGAATCTGAGACAGAGGTGGGTGAGAAAGAAAGAGAGATGTACAAAAAGAGAGACAGAGATAAAGAGGGAGCCAGACAGAGAGAGGAAGACC
>NC_134895.1:38083857-38086357 GCF_041734735.1 Babylonia areolata | reverse complement strand
GTGACACAGCGAGAGAGAGAGAGAGAGAGAGAGAGAGAGAGAGAGAGAGAGAAGAGAGCGGGGGGGGGGGGGAAGGGGGTGGGGAGGGGAAGAGAGAAATAGAGAAGAGAGCGGGGAGAGAGAGAGAGAGAGAGAGAGAAGAGAGAAACAGCGGATAGAGAGAGACGGGGGGGGGGGGGGGGGGGCAGAAACAGACAACAGACAGACAGAGAGAGAAGGAGAAGGAAAAAGAGAGGAGACAGAGACAGCGGACAGAAAGAGAGAAGGGGGCGTGCAGGAGAGTGTGTGTGAGAGAGAGAGAGATGAAGAAGAGACAAAGAGACAGTAGACAGAAAGAGAGAGAGAGAGAGAAGGGGTACAGAGCGGTAGAAAGAGGAAGAGAGGGAGGGAGATGTAAAGAGAGAGAGAGAGAGAGAGAGAGAGAGAGAGAGAGAGAGAGAGGAATGCAGAGAAGAGGAAGAGAAAGGAGAGAGAACTAATAAACAAAAGATTGATTCTATATGCGGTCATCACCCCCATTCGAAGGACAGCCTCCAGAAGTAAACAAGACGTATCTTACAGTTACGCTTTGAGAGAAAGAGAGAGAGAGAGAGAGAGAGAGAGAGAGAGAGGAGAGAGAGAGAGAGAGAGAATACACAAACAGACAGACAGACATACAATGAAACAGAGAGGCAGACAGATGGAGGCAAACGGATATAGACAGATAAATAGAGAGAAAGAGAGAGATGGAGACAGGAAGACAGACAGAGCAAGAGGCAAACAGACAGACAGGCAGACCGACAGATAGAAGGAATCGGAGAGAGAAAGAGAGAGAGAGAGAGAGAGAGAGAGAGAGAGAGAGAGAGAGAGAGAAAGAGAGAGAGCGAGCGCATCAAGACAGGCTGACAGAAAAGAGAAAGAGAAGACACATGATGAAGAGAGACAGAGACAGACAGACAGACAGACAGACAGAGAGGACAGAGATGGTGGGAATACAGACAAGACACAGACATAAAACTACACGAAGGAGAGTCGAATGTATTTTCAAAAAGGCCACAAGCGAATTTCAAATACCGGCGTCAGAAACTGAAGCTAGCTACCACCCACATCCTTCTATTTCTCCCTGCTGCTGCTGCTGCTGCTGTTTGCTGCTGCTAATGCTGATGCTACCAAAGCCTTCAGGCGACACTAACACGTCCCAAAGATTCAGCAACATGCCCCACATTTCGGCAGAGTAAAAAAAAAAGAAGAAAAAAGTCACGGACATCAGTTCCCAGACCAGTTTACTTAACGATGCCATCTCTGAACTCTACGTCTAAGCCCTGGAGGAAAATCACAGTACCTCAGCTTATATACACCCGGCCTGCTTACTCTCACAGCAATGGTTGTGTGATGTCCGTGACGTGTGTTTAGGAAGAACTCTAGTTCCTGTCCTCGTTTCAAATCAGGAAAAAAAATATATTGTACCTTTTTTTTGCACGCACTCCCCGAAAATTGGACTCTAAGCGGCTCACAAGGAAATAAAAAAACAACAACAACAAAACAACATATACTATAGTGCATAATGACATACAAAAGCACATGACGGCATACACAACACACACACATACACACGCACACCCACCCATATATATATATATATATATATATAAGAAAATATTACCTATACGTCCACACACACTCGTGCGAGCGTGTGCGCGCACACACACAGACACACACAAGCACACACTGCAAACATTCACACTCAAGCACACAAACTACACGCAGAATTCAAACAAAACCATGCTGTTTATAACCCAGTCCTGAACCGGAGTGGCCACGTTTGGCCCGAAAGCATGAATGAAAGGCGAAAATGAAACTGCGAAATAAAAAACAACAACAAAAACCCCAACCCTCTTTTGCTCTGAATATTGCAAAACTGGAATAACCAAATCCAACCCAGCTTCTCGCCTTTCAGCAAAAAAAACAACAAAATAACCAAACAAAAAAAAAACCCAACCCAAACAACAACAACAACGAAAACAAACCAACAATAATTTATAAACAAAAAAGCGAATGGACAATAATCCCTTCATGCACGTGGAACACGGCGTGCAGTCTTCATGAAGCCATACTTCACGCTGATAATTCACGCTGATGGCTTAATTAATGAAGACTGCACGCCGTGCACACACATACACGCACACACATAGACACACACGCACACACTGCAAGCATTCACCCACAAGTACACAAACTACACGCAGAATTCAAACAAAATCATGCTGTTTATAACCTAATCCTCAACCGTCAGTGCAAGAGGAGGAGGAGGAGGAATTTTGTTTAATGTCCCGTCACATTAAACATGAAGACATTTTGTTAGAGTATGAATCATTGTGTGTATACATTTGAATATTATCGTTTACAAGAGGAGGGGGAGGTGGTGAACGGTGAGTTGGGGGGAACCGGGTAAATTGGGGGTGAAATTTGAAATAAATATCTAAATACAATTACAGAAAATTACCTGATTTTCTTCGCAAAA
>NC_134895.1:38063857-38078857 GCF_041734735.1 Babylonia areolata | reverse complement strand
GGAAGACAGAAAAAGAACGAAAGAAAGAAAAGAGAAGACAGAAAAGAAAGACAGAAAAAAACGAAAGAACAGAGAAGGAAAGACAGAAAAAACCAAAGAAAGAAAGAAAAGAGAAGGAAAAACAGAAATGGAAGACAAAAAAACGAAAGAAAGAACAGAGAAGGAAAGACAGAAAGACAGAAAAAACCAAAGAAAGAAAGAAAAGAGAAGGAAAAACAGAAATGGAAGACAGAAAAAACGAAAGAAAGAAAGAAAAGAGAAGGAAAAACAGAAATGGAAAACAGAAAAAACGAAAGAAAGAACAGAGAAGGAAAGACAGAAAAGGAAGAAGGAAAGACAGAAAAGGAAGACAGAAAAACGAAAGAAAGAAAAGAGAAAGAAAGACAGAAAAGAAAGACAAAAAACGAAAGAACAGAGAAGGAAAGACAGAAAGACAGAAAAAACGAAAGAAAGAAAAAAAAGAGAAGGAAAAACAGAAAAGGAAGAAGGAAAGACAGAAAAGGAAGACAGAAATGGAAGACAGAAAAACGAAAGAAAGAAAAGAGAAGGAAAGACAGAAGAGGAAGACAGAAAAGGAAGACAGAAATGGAAGACAGAAAAACGAAAGAAAGAAAAGAGAAGGAAAGACAGAAGAGGAAGACAGAAAAGGAAGACAGAAATGGAAGACAGAAAAACGAAAGAAAGAAAAGAGAAGGAAAGACAGAAAAGGAAGACAGAAACATAACTAAAGAAAGAAAGAACAGAGAAGGAAAGACAGAAATGGAAGACAGAAGAAAACAAAAGAAAGAAAACAGAAGGAAAGACAGAAAAGGAAGACAGAAATGGAAGACAGAAAAAAAACGAAAGAAAGAAAAGAGAAGGAAGGACCACACCAAAAAGAAAGACAGGAAGACAGAAAAATAAACAACCTGAAAAAAAATAAGAAAGAAATTGGGCGGGAGACAGAATAAAGGAAGAGAAGTAAAAAAAAAAAAAAAAAAGAAAAAAAAAGAAGATATAAATAAAAGGCAGAAACAAACTTGAGTTAAAAAAAAAAAAAAAAAAAAAAAAAAAAAAAAAGCAAGCCTACGAACAAAAACCCACGTGGAGGGGACATCATAAGAAACATGCTCCACCGTTTTTCCCCGCCTGTTCTGACCCGCTGAATTTGATTGAATCCATTGCCCTGCATCAGGGGCAAAAACGTCCTCAATCTAATCAAGAGCCTCCTTCTTGAAACAGATGAGAGAGAGGGGGGGGGAGGAGGGGGTAGGTGGTGGGAGGGGGATGGGGAGGGAGGGATGGGGAGAGAAAAAAAATGGACAGAGAGCGAGAGAGTGGGGGACAGATGGTAGAAATAGAGAGAGAGAGAGAGGGAGAGACAGAGAGAGGGAGAGAGAGGGGGAGAGAGAGAGGGAGAGAGAGAGAGAGAGGGAGAGAGAGCGAGAGAGAGAGAGAGAGAGAGAGAGAGGAGGGGAGGGAAAAATGGACAGAGAGCGAGAGTGGGGGACAGAGATGGGAGAAATGGAGAGAGAGAGAAGGGGGAGGGGGGGGGGGTATCTTTTCTCACAATCCCATTTGCGTTGATGAACAACAGAAAAACAGCACGCCTAAACTTTCTGAACAAACAAAAATGGTGAATATAAAACCTGTGGAAAAAATTATACAACGTACCATGCAAATTGAATCTGTTAACAACAGAATTCGACATTAAATGGGGCATGGGGAAAGGAACATGTGTGTGCGGATGAGAAAGCTAATTTGGTTAATTTGTCAACTTTAAGTAGGCACAAATGATACAAACTCACCCTGTCCAAAACGATTCTGGATGGCCGAAGCTCGTCAACCATAAAGAATGTGATGCATAGAAGGAGGAGGATAAAACTTTCTAAAAGCTGATGGACTGTATTGCACGTCGGAAGGTGCCGTATTCAATAATAATGATGATGATGATGATGATGATGATGATGATGATCCATCATCATCATCATCATCAATATTTAATGGACATTTAAACGGCTCGTTTCTCTACAACTACTGCTCAAAGCGCTTTACATTTCGGTCCCGCCCCCCCTCAATACCCTCCCTCCTCCACGTATTTCAGTTCTTTGTTAGTATGGAAGTATGGCGGAATCTCTAGTCGGCCACGAAGATTGTGTGGACGAGGCAGACCATCTTTTAGTAGAGTTGGACCTCAGGGTGTGAGTGAAGACCTGTCCTGGAAGCACACAACAGTCCACATACATTACTGGGAAAGGAGTCCAGGGCCACAGTCCCTTGTTTGCGCTTCTCTAGTTTGCCCTGAAGAGCAGTTCACCTGTTTGCCTCCAGAATATTCAGTCCCTGACGGGCGCAACAGCCGAATGATTAAAGCGTTGGACTTTCAATCTGAGGGTCCCAGGCTCGAATCTCGGTAACCGTGCCTGGTTAATAAAGGGTGGAGAATTTTCCGATCTCCCAAGTCAACATATGTGCAGATCTGATTGTGCCTGAACCACCTTCGTGTGAAAACGAATGCAGAAGATTTAATACGCACGTTAAAGAAATTGTAATCCATGTCAGCGTTCGGTGGGTTATGGAAACAATAACATACCCAGCATGCACCGCCCCCCCCTCCCAAAAACTGAGTACGGCTGCCTACATGACGGGGTAAATAAACAAAACGGTCAAACACATAAAATGTTACATGCCTGTCTGATTGTGTATGTGTGCGTGCTTTGGCAAGAGAAGTGGCGGGGCACACTTTTTTAAAATTTTTTATACTCATTCTTACTTTTTGAAGGGGGAAGAGGCCCCTCGATGTATTCCCTGTGATGAGCCTCTCACCGTGAAACACGTGCTCCTTGACCGTTGGGATCTGCATGACGTTAGACACAGACATTACACGGCGGTTTCTTTGAAGACCTTGTTTCGTGATGTCCCTCCGTGGGCGCTGATGGACTTCTTGAAAGAAGTGAATATTTTTAATCAGATTTGAAGGTTTTAAACTATGGAAGGTTTTTTTTTTTTAAACTTTGACTGGAAAGCTTAAAGTGGTGACTTGTTTTTATTGTTCGTTTTTTTTTGTTTTTTTTACCCTTGTAGTAGGTATTAACGTGGTGATAGCCTTGAGATGGTCTTAGTGGTCGGCGAGGCTCTAAGCACCATAATTTCATTAATTTCATTTCATGTGTGCGTGCCTGAAATCTGACTGAATGACACAGGAAACGAATGATGAGCACCCAATGGCAGCTCTCAGTTGGTTCTACTCAGGTAGACAGCCTGTTGTGCAAATGACCCCGAGTTTGTAAAGCGTTCAGAGCTTGGTCTTCAACTGAGGATAGGCGCTATGTAAGTATCCGTATCATCATCATCATCCCTTTGTACAGACCGGTGTCCACTGGTGGCGGTCATTCGGCTGAAGTGAGTGTGGAAGTGAGGCCACACTTGACACTCAAAGGAGGTGTGTTTGCATCGGCGTGGACAAGACTCATGCCCGTTACAGTGAAGCACATTTTGAATCTGTCCAACCCTTCTGCAAAGTTACGGGCATCAGACTGAGAGACCACCACAAGCGAGGAAGTCAAGACTCGAGCTGAACGACAACCAGTGTCCTCAACCATTTTGTAAGCGTCGTCTGAGCTGGTTGGGACATGTCGCAAGACTTCCGCACGACAGACTTGCCAACCGAGTTCTCCAATGAAATCCTCAGGGACAGAGGCGAAGGGGACACCTAAAGATGAACTGGGGTCAGACGATGGACAGGAACCTCCACATCGTGAACAGACGATGGACGAGGACCTCTAGATGGTGAACAGACGATGAACAGGGGCCTTCAGATGGTGAACAGACGATGGACAAGGGACCTCCAGATGGTGAACAGACGATGGACAAGGACCTCCAGATAGTGAACAGACGATGAACAGGGACCTTCAGATGGTGAACAGACGATGGACAAGGGACCTCCAGATGGTGAACAGACGATGGACAAGGGACCTCTAGATGGTGAACAGACGATGAACAGGGGCCTTCAGATGGTGAACAGACGATGGACAAGGGACCTCCAGATGGTGAACAGACGATGGACAAGGACCTCCAGGTGGTGAACAGACGGTGGACAAGGACCTCCAGGTGGTGAACAGACGATGGACAAGGACCTCCAGGTGGTGAACAGATGATGAACAGGGACCTTCAGATGGTGAACAGACGATGGACAGGGACCTCCAGATGGTGAACAGACGATGGACAAGGACCTACAGATGGTGAACAGATGATGAACAGGGACCTCCAGATGGTGAACAGACGATGGACAAGGACCTACAGATGGTGAATAGATGATGAACAAGGACCTCCAGATGGTGAACAGACGATGGACAAGGACCGCTAGATGGTGAACAGACGATGGACAAGGACCTCCAGATGGTGAACAGACGATGGACAGGAACCTTCAGACGGTCAACAGACGATGGAAAGGAACCTTCAGACGGTCAACAGACGATGGATAGGGGCCTTCAGATGGTCAACAGACGATGGACAGGGGCCTTCAGATGGTCAACAGACGATGGACAGAAACATTCAGACGGTCAACAGACGATGGACAGAAACCTTCAGATGGTCAACAGATGATGGACAGCAACCAGCCGCTGTGTCTCATTCATAAACGAGTCCGGCTTTTGGATGGTGACTGTCGGCAGCCATACTGTGCGGGAACGAATAGTCTCGGTATGCCACTATTCCGGTCTCCCTGCTTGAAGAGGACAGTTTTTCGGGTGCTGTGCGGACATGATCCTTCTGATCACACACCTTTATCCAGACTGATCCTGATCACACACCTTTATCCAGACTGATCCTTCTGATCACACGCCTTTATCCAGACTGATCCTTCTGATCACACGCCTTTATCCAGACTGATCCTTCTGATCACACGCCTTTATCCAGACTGATCCTTCTGATGACGCGCCTTCATCCAGACTGATCCTTCTGATCACACACCTTACTCCAGACTGATCCTTCTGATGACACACCTTACTCCAGACTGATCCTTCTGATCACACACCTTCATCCAGACTGATCATTCTGATCACACACCTTTATCCAGACTGATCCTTCTGATGAGGCGCCTTCATCCAGACTGATCCTTCTGATCACACACCTGTATCCAGACTGGTCCTTCTGATCACACACCTTTATCCAGACTGGTCCTTCTGATCACACACCTGTATCCAG
This sequence comes from Babylonia areolata, assembly GCF_041734735.1. Lineage (NCBI taxonomy): Eukaryota > Metazoa > Mollusca > Gastropoda > Neogastropoda > Buccinidae > Babylonia > Babylonia areolata. Next base: position 38,073,673 of record NC_134895.1, on the reverse strand, counting down.
ACTGATCCTTCTGATCACACACCTGTATCCAGACTGATCCTTCTGATCACACACCTTACTCCAGACTGATCCTTCTGATCACACACCTGTATCCAGACTGATCCTTCTGATCACACACCTTACTCCAGACTGATCCTTCTGATCACACACCTTTATCCAGACTGATCCTTCTGATCACACGCCTTCATCCAGACTGATCCTTCTGATGACACACCTTCATCCAGACTGATCCTTCTGATCACACACCTTACTCCAGACTGATCCTTCTGATCACACACCTTTATCCAGACTGATCCTTCTGATGACGCGCCTTCATCCAGACTGGTCCTTCTGATGACGCGCCTTCATCCAGACTGATCCTTCTGATCACACACCTTTATCCAGACTGATCCTTCTCATCACACACCTTCATCCAGACTGATCCTTCTGATCACACACCTTTATCCAGACTGATCCTTCTCATCACACACCTTCATCCAGACTGATCCTTCTGATCACACACCTTTATCCAGACTGATCCTTCTGATCACACGCCTTTATCCAGACTGATCCTTCTGATGACGCGCCTTCATCCAGACTGGTCCTTCTGATCACACACCTTACTCCAGACTGATCCTTCTGATCACACACCTTTATCCAGACTGATCCTTCTCATCACACACCTTCATCCAGACTGATCCTTCTGATCACACACCTTTATCCAGACTGGTCCTTCTGATGACACACCTTTATCCAGACTGGTCCTTCTGATCACACACCTTTATCCAGACTGATCCTTCTGATCACACACCTTTATCCAGACTGATCCTTCTGATGACACACCTTCATCCAGACTGATCCTTCTGATCACACACCTTTATCCAGACTGCATTCTTTTGCAACACTATTCTTCATTTTGTATACATAATTTTATGAGAAATACAGTCTTTGATATTTTGTCGTCAACCTCAGTGAACTGAGAACATTTAAAAAAGTAAATTGCAAGACAGAAATGCAATTATCAGCAGGCTGTTAGCCACATGAAATTTTGAGTTTTTCTCTTAAATAAACTGATCTAAAAGTACGGTTAATTTTTCGTGCTTTATTTTGCATCAAGGCGATAGGAACGTTGTTTTGTCTAGAGTATTTGAGCCGTAAAAAAAGGGGGAAAAAAAAGAACTGTTCTAAGAGTTTTCTTTTCCATGGTCCATTATCATGCACCTGGTCGATAAAACCCAACACAATCCTGGGCGGCTCATAGCCACCCCTTGAACCTCGAGCCGCTGAAAAAAAAAAAAAAATCAATGAACATTTCTAAAAGTAGTTTTTCTTTGTTTGCTGATAATTCCCACGGAAACCAATGCTGAAGATAATCTACAGAAAAAGGGCAAAGAAAGAAAGAAAGAAAGATAGATAGATAGAAAGAAACCCAAACAAACCCTGCTGCAGAGAGACAGAACAAATGGAAGACACGAATCGCTATTAGCAGCAGTGAGGTCCTAAGTGTAACCGGCAGCACGGGAGGACAATGGGGCTTTCTTTTCTGTCGTGTGTCAACCCAATATCTTTTCTTGTTCTGAGACCCGTTAAAAGCTTTCTCGCTTGAGGATGATTAATAATGAAAAGAAGCTGCAGTTGGGGTTTGGCCCCAGGCTGTGCCGAGGAAAAGAAAATGTGTGGAAAAGCCATCCAAAACTTCAAGGAGCGAGAAAACAGAGATATAGAGAGAGTGAGAATGGAGAATGATGATGGGAAGGGAAAGAGTGAACGAGAGAGAGAGAGAGAGAGAGAGAGAGAGGGAGGAGCGAAGGAAGTGAGAGAGAGAGGGTAGTGGGTGGGAGAGACAGAGACGGAGATACAGAGATAGAGAGACAGAAAGAGACACAAAAAGAGACAGATACAGAAAGAGACAGAGGAAAAAGACACACAGAGAGAGTGACAGAGACTGAGAGACAGACAGACAGAGAGAGAGAGAGAGAGAGAGAGAGAGAGAGAGAGAGAGAGAGAGAGAGAGAGGAAGGGAGAGAGAAGCACACTGAGAGAGAGGAGGAAAAGGCACTGTGAAAGCAAATGGTTTCATTTGGAAGAAAACGCAAGTTTAACACAAGAAAGACAATCGCTTTTATGAAGAATTATTCAAAGGTTTCCCATCCGTGAAGATGGACTGAATGTGTTTTTTAAACGGAATATACGTTGTTGCTTTGTTTTCTGCTTATCAGGACATGTTTTGATCTTGTCTCTTAAACATGTGACCTTCAATTTGTGAAAAGGCAAACAGCCTCACCATGGACCAACACAGTTTTTATAACTGATGGCACTGACTGCGAGATGTGCCCTAAAAATTTCAAATTCATGTACGCGCGGACACAACACACGTACACTTGTCTACAGCCAATGCATTAATGTGGTCAGATGTTAAATTGAAGACACACACACACGCGCGTACACATACACAGACACTCTCTCACACATACAGAGACAGACAGACAGACAGACACACACACACACACACTCACACACACACACACACTATAATATCCACATGCCCTCGGCAATTTTGTTACAAGCGGATATGATAATCGTTCGTAAAAATCGATTATCTAAAGATCTCAGAGAGGCTCATCACAAAAGTGTGAGGCTCCAAAGATGGCGTTTTGAAATGCTACCGTCGTTAATCGTTATAATCCCTAGCAATCTGTGACAAGGTTGTATTCTTCTTCAGTCACAAAAGATTCGAGTTCTCTGTCTGGAAAGAACGGCTCGCCCTCCCCAATGTGGAATTGCTCTGGCTTTTTCCTCCCCAGTTTTCCATCTGCATTTTCAACAGAAGTTGAGAATGTGTTCGTTCCCGTGTACTGACTGCATGATGCACGCTGGACCTCTGGTTATGTCTCACAAGAAATACTGACATCTAGACTGGTTCTAACACACCACACACACACACACACACACACAGAGAGAGAGAGAGAGAGAGAGAGAGAGAGAGAGAGAGAGAGAGAGAGAGAGAGAGAGTTCAGGTTATCTCTCACAAGAAATACTGAAATCTACACCATTTCCAACACACACACACACACACACGCGCGCGCGCACACACACACACACACACAGAGAAAGAAAGAGAGAAGAGTCATGAGTGGTTCTTGCAATTTGTAACTTTGTTCTTTCATGTACAGCGCCCTGAGCTAATAGAGAGAAAGGGCGCTATGCAAATGCACATTACTACGACTACTACTATTGCTACCACTACTAACTAACTAACACAGCAGTGTGGGAGAAGAGGAGACAGGGGAAGGGAGCAGAGAAACAGCAACAACAAAAATCCCGGTCCTTGCACGGGTCGAACTCGTAACACTCACTTCCTTCATGGTAAGAACATTGACCACCAGGCCACCGCCTCACGTGCCTGAAGCTGTCAAAGACACCAGCCGAAAACATGTCCTAACACGCTCATTAAGCGAGTTTTTCCCGTCATTAAGACGCGCAGGCGATTTGATTAAGCAAGCACTGGGGAAATTTGTTCCTTGCTCAATAATCCACGCTCTCAGGACAGACTCAAACAGCTCGATGTGGTTAATCACCTTCCCAGTTGTGAACTTTTTACACACTTTCAGCGTGTCAAGACAGATATTTTGTGCTCCTGGTTTGTTCTCAGCGCTTCCTAATGCGACAATACGAAGATTATTAGGATCCTGACAACTTACGTGCCTGTCCGCAAGCAAGCAAGCAAGCGCGTGTGTGTATGTGTGTGTGTGTGTGTGTGTGTGTGTGTGTATCTCTGCGTGTGTCTGTATGTGTGCACGTGTGAGATGGAAATGGTAAACATTATCCACGTAATGTATAACATTTATATTTTCACAGGAATATATAAAATTTAAGCTGACCTTAGATGTTTTTAAATTACAGATGATAAAAAGCATTTTACTGCAATTTTTTTCATTCGAAGCCTAGAATCGATATGTGTAAACAGACAATAAATACCGCGTAGTTAACAATAACATCAAGCTGCTCCTCCAGGGAGGGCGTAGACTCACTTTTTGTTGTTGTCTTTTTTGCGTATTTCTACACGTATCAAAATATGTGCACCGGCGAAAAAATATTTTTGCAGATTTTAAGCAGAGACACATTGTTCTTGCTTGATTTACGTTTCCTCATGGGACTTCAGCTTACTGTTTCATCCAAAAGATGAAAGGGTGCTCGGTTCACCATCTTATCCAACAGACCAAAGGGACGCTGGTTTACTGTTTTCCCAGACAGTCTGGAGGGATACGGTTAATCATCTCACTTGGACGGCTTGAGGATATTTATTTTAACTCACTCAGTACGGCCAGTCCTCTCTTCTCCTCTACACACACCCCTCGGAAGTCCAGTGGGTGTCTGAATGACCCAACCTTTAGCTTCCATCGTCAGAACTGTGGTAATCTTTGTCAACATTCACCTCTTCAGTATAAGAGCGTTCCGCTTGCAATATTTTGATGATGGTAATTGGGATGAAACGCTGTTAACGTCGACTCTTTCGCCGTTCGTATGGAGAGAGTTAATCATCTCACTTGGACGGCTTGAGGATATTTATTTTAATCACCTGAACTAGAGCAGACTTAGTGGTACGTCTTTTTAGTACTTCAACTCCTCCCCACAAAATACAAAAGCAACTACAATTTAGGAGGATTCTTTATCTTCCCAAAAGAAGACTATAGTTTAATGCAGGCACATGTGTATAACCTCTGCACAACACTTACTATTGTTGCAAGTTAAGCTTGCAGTAATGGACATGCGCGTAATGGCCACATCATACTTCCAGCTGTGAATATAATTTAAAACAGCAGTGATGTGCATCAATTTTATGTGACCTGCACATCATGCTCTCAATAGTTCTACTGCACCAGTGTCCCATGTATCATCAACATTTCCTAACCTTTTCATGGAGTGTTATCCAGATGATAAGAGTGAGTGAGTGCTGGCAACATTTGAAATATGTGACTGCGATTTCTTTTTTTTTCCCATTCTTCTCACATACATCGCCAGAAGACCTTTTGAAGATGGTCTGGACGACAAATAATTCAGTGAATTATCGCGGTGTTCAAAAGCAGCATATTCATCCTTGTTAGCCCACGCGTTCCAGCAAGTCCCAAGCTTTCTCACACATTGCCAGAAAGCATGGGATTGCGAAAAAAGCATTGCCCCCCAACTCCCCCCCTCCCCTCCCCACCCCCCAGGGCCGTGCTTTCTTACATTGCTGAAAAAGGGGGTACGCTTTCTTACATTGCTGAAAAAGGGGGTACGCTTTCTTACATTGCTGAAAAAGGGGGTACGCTTTCTTACATTGCTGAAAAAGGGGGTACGCTTTCTTACATTGCTGAAAAAGGGGGTACGCTCACTTACATTGCTGAAAAAGGGGGTACGCTTACTTACATTGCTGAAAAAGGGGGTACGCTTACTTACATTGCTGAAAAAGGGGGTACGCTTTCTTGCAATATTTGACAAAGCGTAGGAAGTCCCCCTTGTCTTTTAATTTATATTCCAAACAGTTCCATTCTCATCGTAAATCCAGAGCGTCCCCCACGGTTTCTCGCAATGTGGGAGAAAGCGCAGGATTTCTAGAAAGCATGGGCTAGCAACCCTCATTTTTACTTCCTCCTGGTCATACAAAAGGATTAACAGGCAGCCGAATCAACGAGGGAATTTCAGTGGGATGTCCAAACGGAGAACAAACGCAAATGTAGCAGCGTGATAGCCATTAAGCGTCAATATGTACATATACACCTGACGATGTTTCTAGGTACACTCACTGACAAATTACACACACACACACACACACACACACACACACACACACACACACACACACACACACACACACATCCATGGACACGCACACACACACACACACATCCATGGACACGCACACACACACACACACACACACGCGAGCAAGCACACGAACGGGCGCGTGTACACACACACGTACACACACACACACACACACACACACACACACACACACACACACACACACATTCATGCATACACAGTATAGTATTATCATGAAAATACATGCTAAAACCAGTTTAACGTTTGATAATGCCATATCACGCGTCATTCACACTGGCCAATGGCGACACAGCACAACTTAAGAGAGTCCAACTGCCCAACATGAAAAACCAGTTTACATCCAACATGTAAAATGATCGGCCTATCACTTAACTTAAATGCCTGGACGAAGCTGAGCAATATCATGTGTGTTGGTGAATATTTGTTGTTCTTTATTTAATGTTCTTTCTCGGAGTCTGGTCAGCACATTGCGTGTTTAGGCGAATATCAGACATATGCACGCTCTGACACCTTCTTGAGACTGAAACTGAAACTAATGTACTTTTAATATTAATTTAAATGATCAACGTTCAGAGTGGTATTATGCGTTCACTTCTCGATGTATGATACATGATATACGATCATATAAACATTCGCCTAAATAAAAAAAAAAAAAGAGGAAACAACAACAGCAACAACCAGAACAACAAAACACATTGGAAACAACCCCCTCCAAAAAACAACAACAAACATTAAAAACAACCCCCCCCCCCCACACACACACACACACATACACACAAAGAACTTACCTTAAACTTCTCCTTATCCAATCGCGACCGTTGGCAGTACGTGTTCTTAGTTCCGGGATCTGTGACCTCTGACCTTCTTCCGCTTCCTCCTCCTCCTCCTCCACCCACGCCTCCTCCTCCTCCTCCACCCACTCCTCCTCCTCCTCCTCCTCGCACGCATGCGCTCTGAAGCACGCGAAGGGACCCGTTGGGGGAACTGGTTTTGTCCGTGCCGGAAACTTCCAAACGGCCGTAGGTCACCTGTGTGAAATGTGGCAAGTCTCGGCTTCAGTCTTGGCTGCAGTGAAGAATGTCATAGGATGCGGATTTTACGGCAAATACATATAATATGGAACCGTAACTGAGGACATAGTGCGGAAATACTGCTGGGTTTGATACACACACACACACACACACACACACACACGTACACACACACACACACACAATCTCTCTCTCTCTCTCTATATATATATATATATATATATATATAAACATTTTAGCATTCGTGTAGTTTTCGCTTCTTCAATAATTATATGAAAGGAAAAGGTGCAAACTGACTGACTGACTCTTTAATGGGTCAAGAACTCACAATAAAGACCTTATAATTGTGCCCATTTATCGAAATCAAAGATGAACATTAAAATGTCACTGCAGGAAATGTCACCAACTAAAAATCTTTGTCTAATTTCTCAGTTATAATATGTTGTGGCACTAATGTTGGTCCCTTCCCCCTTTATATTCGGTATCTCAAATGCATATATGTACTTTCTTTGCAAACAGGCCGATGGCCGGCCTTGCAGTAAAATTTTTCTGAGTTCTGAGACTGACCTGCAAGTTGTTACCGTGATGGGCTGGACCACTGGACCCCAGCACTGCGGTCTGTGTGTCGGAGGACGAAGATGTGGAGATCTCGGTGGAGCGTGGTCGCCACGAACATGACCTCGCTGCTGAAGGGGTCAAGGCCGGGCTACGTGGACTGTTGGAACAAACCAAAAATAGGTAAATAAATAAATAAACAAATAAATAAATAAACAGTTAAATGAAAAAATGAATAAAATTAAATATAATGAAATAAATAGAAAAAAGAAAGAAATACAATAGTACATAAATAAATAAATTAATAAAAGAGTGTTTGTTGTGACTTGTTTTTTTGTTTGTTTATTGAGAAGATAAGACAATCAAAGGAAACAACGAACAACAACAAAGAACAAAAACAAATCAACAAAGAATGAAAACAAAACGGCAAACACACACACACACACACACACACACAGAGCGATGAGGAGAGATGTGGGAGAAAGGAGAGAGAGAGAGAAAGGAGAGAGGGACAGACAGGCAGACAGAGACAGAGAGAAGCAGACAGACAGACATCTAGACAGACATATACAGACACAGAAACGAAGACAAATACTCGCGGATCGGGCTTTACATTTTCAAAAAGGGAAGGAGAAGAGCGAGAAAATAAAGAGGAAGACAGACATATGGAGGAGACATGAATGGAAGAACAGGGGAAGGGTGGGGTTAGGGGGGGGGTGGGGGGTGAGGAAGGTAGTGTGGAGTGTGGGTTGGCAGACCCAGTCAAGCTTTGATTTTCCCTCCGAGGCAGCATGAAAGGAAAGCGAGTTTTCAATGTGCATTCCACAGGAACGGAACGGAAAGGGAGACGGGTGTATCCCTGTCTGAATAGAGAAAGGGAATACTCGAGTCAGTGAGTCAGTGAGATGAGAGAAATAGGGAGGGAGGGATGAAGGGAGACAGAGAGAGTGACAGAGAGATAAATAGATAGATAGATAGAGAGAGAGAGAGAGAGAGAGAGAGAGAGAGAAAGAGACAGAAAGACAGAGACAGAGACAGATATACAAAGCGACACAAACATAGACACACACACACGCACACACAGAGAAACATACACACACACACACACACACACACACACATGCAGGGTAACACACACACACACACACACACACACACACAGGGTGATGAGGAGAGATGTGGGAGAAAGGAGAGAGAGAGAGAAAGGAGAGAGAGAAAGGAGACAGAGAGAGACAGACAGACAGACAGAGACAGAGAGGCAGACCGAGACAGGAGAGAAGCAGACAGACAGACATCTAGACAGACATATACAGACAGAGAAACGAAGACAGATACACGCGGATCGGGCTTTACATTTTCAAAAAGGGAAGGAGAAGAGCGAGAAAATAAAGAGGAAGACAAAAACATGGAGGAGACATGAATGGAAGAACAGGGGAAGGGTGGGGTTGGGGCGTGGGGGGGAGGAAGGTAGTGTGGAGTGTGGGTTGGCAGACCCAGTCAAGCTTTGATTTTCCCTCCGAGGCAGCATGAAAGGAAAGCGAGGTTTCAATGTGCATTCCACAGGAACGGAACGGAAAGGGAGACGGGTGTGTCCCTGTCTGAATAGAGAAAGGCAATACTCGAGTCAGTGAGTCAGTGAGATGAGAGAAAGAGGAGGGAGAGAGGAAGGGGGAGAGAGAGAGAGAGACAGAGAGATAAATAGATAGAGAGATAGAGTGTGTGAGAGAGAGAGACAGAGATAGAGAGACAGAGATACAAAGCGACACAAACATACACACACACACACTCACACACACACACACACACACACACGCACACACAGAGAAACATACACACACACACACACACACATGCAGGGTAACACACACACACACACACTCACACACACACACACACACACACACACACACAGCGATGAGGAGAGATGTGGGAGAAAGGAGAGAGAGAGAGAGAAAGGAGAGAGAGTGAGAGACAGACAGACAGAGACAGACAGACAGAGAGAGAAGCAGACAGACAGACATCTAGACAGACATATACAGACAGAGAAACGAAGACAGATACACGCGGATCGGGCTTTACATTTTCAAAAAGGGAAGGAGAAGAGCGAGAAAATAAAGAGGAAGACAGACATATGGAGGAGACATGAATGGAAGAACAGGGGAAGGGTGGGGTTGGGGGGGGGGAGGAAGGTAGTGTGGAGTGTGGGTTGGCAGACCCAGTCAAGCTTTGGTTTTCCCTCCGAGACAGCAAGAAAGGAGAAGCGAGTTTTCAATGTGCATTGCACAGGAACGGAACGGAAAGGGAGACGGGTGTATCCCTGTCTGAATAGAGAAAGGGAATACTCGAGTCAGTGAGTCAGTGAGATGAGAGAAATAGGGAGGGAGGGATGAAGGGAGACAGAGAGAGTGACAGAGAGATAAAT
>NC_134895.1:38048857-38061357 GCF_041734735.1 Babylonia areolata | reverse complement strand
GGTGGGGGGTGCGGGTGTGTGCTGATTATCTGGTTGTGGTTTTCCGCAATTCATCTTTATTCTTATCTGTCTATTATAATCAATGTGCAGTATAGTAGGCTATGTATATAATTATATTCAAATAATGTTTCTTAATTCTTTCTGTTTTTACATTAAGATTACTAGTTATTACCTGCAGTGTGTGGATGTATGTATGAAACGATGTATGTGATATTTTTTACATTTGTATCTTCGTAATATTCGTAAAAGCTGTTGTTGACTTTTACAGTTATGGTCCCATGTTGTTTACTTGTCTATGTTGTGATAATGCACCTGACCAAATTTCTCCAGTTGGAGATAATAAAGTCATTTTTTATCTTATCTTAATACAAATCATCTGGATGTGGAGGTCTCACGAATTGTGGAAAGGCAGTGTTGACTTAATCCCAGGGGCAGTTAAGGTATTTTTGTCACTTTGCCAATGAAGCCATTTCTCATAGAAAAGAACAAATGGCTTGGGTTTAATAGTAACTTGGATAAAAAAAAGGTGGAGAAAATAAGCCGGACACTTATCAATGCATTAAATATATTCTGAAACAAAACGAATCTGAAAGGTTTTGGGCCCAAATGTCCTGTCTGACATAGATCTCTTGGAGAAAGAATCTCCATGCTGGACATCGGTTCTATATCCTCTATCCTTTATCGATCTTTGCCCAGCCAGCAGCACAGGGCCATATTAGGGCTGAATAATAATAAAACAAACACCTCTAAATAACAATCCTGTAGGACCTGAAAATAAAGTACTGCCTGGAAACGACTGTCAGGTACAAGACTAGTTACATACATGTACATTTAACCCATGACATGCCTCTGACATTGACCATTTCCAAAGATTTTCACCAGCGCTTTGTTTAAAAAAAGCTAATCTGAACGCGACCATAGTTATACGTTTTAAACAAACGTACACACACACGCACACACACACACACACACACATATATAACATATATATATAACACGCATACAAAATTAACTTTTGCCAACAGGAAAACGTCTTATGCGCAAGAATATAACATTGTAACTTGTATGAGTGCCAAATCATAAGGTCAACAGAAGATCTTCAAGGCTTTCTAGGGAAAAAAAAGAAAAGGGTGAATGCACCAGCAAGACAGAAGATAAGAAAAAGAAGAGACGAGAGAAAGAACACACACACACACACACACACACACACACACACACACACACACACACACACACACACACACACACACAACTTACTAGAAAACTGACAGTGTCTTTACGATCCCCCCACACTAAATCTTACAGAGCAAGATATATCAAAGGAGCAATAGCAAGGGAAATACTGTCGATGATAAAAATCCGTTCCATCAGAAAAAAAAAAAAGTCTGGCGTCACTGGTGCCAAACTGACTGAGGCAAATCACTTGACAGGAAGTGATTAACGATTTTTGATTCTCAGGGTCAGTCTTGCACGCGACCATCCATCTTCGCATGTCGCAGCTTCCTCTGACTTCACTACTATCACACCAGCCGATGCTCACGTGCGGTCATTGGCTGTACGTGTTCCTTGTCTCACCGCGACCGCTCTGTCGCTGGTTTCATGCAATTTGGTCATTTCTTCTGTCAGTCTAACATCGCCATTATGCGGGTTCCTTTGGCGAAAAGTTACTTTGCTAGCTCTCGCCCTGTCTTTGTCTCTCAGGTCTCTGTTTGTCTGTCTGTCTGTCTGTTTCTCTTTCAACTAAAGTCTCTGAAGTCGGTCTTTCGTGGTTCTTCTCGATGGGATATTTAGGTTTTGGGATTATTTTTTTTTATTTATTTTATTTTATCTTGTTTTATTTTATGAGATTTCGGGTTTGTTCTCTTCAGATCAGCAACGCCACTGGCCAACGCCACTGGTTTTGCGACTGATGTGTCTGCCAAACTACAAACAAACAAAAATCTAAACAGTGCTTCTGTCCACCTAAATTATTTTGATAAAAATATGTAGGACCCATATATTACATTATTGTGCATAATCTCTCGATTATTATACCATTGAATCATTAAAGAAAAAAGTGTAAACGACTTCAGTATTTTCATGCAGAGCATTCAACTGATTTATAAAATGCCAAAAGTAAATAATGTGTAAGGTTTAATACTCTTATATCCATATTTCAAATTCATAAAATTCAATAAGATGACAATGGATAAATAAAGTGAACACTGTGCCTGACTAATACTTCATATTTGGTTTATACAGGAGATGTTTTTGCAGCCCAGAAAATGCAGATTTTGTGAAAATGAAACTTTCAAGAACTCAGAAAAAAGCTTTCATGTTTGTTTTTAGTGATACATTCTAATGTATATGATCGTAAAATTTCTTGTGAATCAAGCAATTTAGTAAATATGTGAAAAAATAAATTTCTCTGACCACTCTAAAAGGGGGCTTGATTTAACATATTTCTGCAGTGAAACATTATGACATGTGCAGAGTTTCTTGTGAATCAAGCAGTTAGGTTGGGAAATATCATGTTAACTGTAAAGAAACAGAAACAGCACTGTCTAAAAAGCACAGCCGAAAGGGAATCAAAATCTGTTACCTATAGGCAGTATATGGGGGGCATGTATTCACATCAAATCAGTTTAGACAACAAAGTTAACGAACAATTAAAAAAACCCCAGTGAACCTGTAAAATGCATAACAAACATTTATGTGTGTGCATGCGCGTGATTGAAGCCTGACACAGTGACACAGGAAACCAATGACTGGCGCCTAAAGACCGCTCTCAGTCAGCACAACCCACGTAGGCAGCCTGTTAAACAAAATGACTCCGTGTTTGTAAAGCGCTTAGTCTGGCCTCTAATCGATGGCAGGCGCTATAAAAGTATCATTAGCAATAACAGCAATAATAGTAACAACACAACAACAACAATAATACATTTCTTCTTCTTTGTTGTCAAATTCCAAATACTCACAACTTTGTTGCAAGGTTGTTATGTATGAGGACAGACTGCAGTAACATCGGCCTTCTACACTTCGCACTGTCACTACAGTCAGTATCGTTTTTGCTTTCGGCGACTGACTGAATCCTTCTGTGTGAACCTGACGCTGTAACACTTTCCTTTTCATGGTCTGAACGATGCAGCTTCCTTCGTTTACCCATACGTTCACTCAAACACCAGTTTCAAAACAAAACTCACACCAAGGAACTGAATCGCAGTAAAGAAGGCAGCCATTGTGGTGAAAGTAACCAGTCTGGACTCGGTTGAAAGAAATGTTCTGATTAGCTCAGACAGACCTTTTTGTGGTTTCAGCCTTTTTACGAACAACCAATGACAGCTTGTGTCATGGCCAGTTTAGGGGTTTTCTGCTAGCAGACAGCCTGTTTCAGTGTTTGTTTAATTGTTGATTCCTTTCTGGGTGATTAGTTTATAGACAGTACCTGAGAGACATGTCCTTTTGATATTTATGGATGAATCATGAGCATCTCAAAAATAAAGAAACATGTAGTATTTCTTCGGGACAAACAATGGTGTTGTTGTTGTTTAACCACAACTTCATTGTTCATTGTGACAGTGTGATAGTATTGTGAATTGAAACGTAGCAATTTCTCACAACATACTCAGTACAAAGAAAAACACTTTTGGGAACTTTTTTCCACCTCAGAAGCTGGACAGGAAAAACAAAAAAACAAAAACAACAACAACAACAACAAAACAAACAAAAACAAACAAAAACAAAAACAAAACAAAACAAAAAACAAAAAAACCAACAACAACAACCAAAGTTCGATAATCTTGATTTACTTTTCCACGAAGAAAAATACGAACAAAGACGAACACATGTTAGTTCCAATTCAGCACAGAAGAACTGATTCTCCGCAGTCAGTGACATCAAAGCAAAAGGGCCGGGCATATCGCAGACAGACCCAATCATGGTGGATCTTTTGATCCTGTTCTCGCGATGTTTATCGTTCCTGCAACATTAAACTGAACTACAGTACAGCTTGTTAGAGAGAACACACACACACACACACACACACACACACACACACACACACACACACACACACACACACACACACACACACACACACACACACACACACACACACACACACACACACACACACACACACACACACAAGCGCGCGCGCGCAAGGCAGAGTTGGCACCATCGAGGCCACAGCTGAGCAAAGGCCGGTTTAATGGCAACCGGTTTAATACCCTTGTCCTGCAATAAATAAACGCTGAATTCTTTGGCCAGACACATCCTTAAACATGGAGTATAACATCGTCTGGATTGAGGTGGGGCTGGTGTGGTATGTTATTATCTGGGTTAATATCCGAAAAAAATACCAAGTCTTGGGGGGGTAAACATGTTTTTGTCTTATCGTCATTTTGTACACACGTATCCACTACCCCCCTGCCCCCTTCACCCTTCCTTTTCCTTTCATTAATGGTTGAACACTTGTGTTAACCTCCCAATTTGTCTGTACGTACGAACTTTATTTTTCTGATCTTTCCTGAAGGACCTATAGACTGAAACGTCAACACTTCTTATCGACATGCGTCTTTCTCACAACCCAGAGTTGTATGTTTGTTTTTTTTGTTTTTGTTTTTTTGTTTGCTTTGTTGTTGTTGTTTGTTGTTGTTTTCTGACAAATGTTCATCATTTGTCAGTTTTAGAGGATCCTTTGTTCTATCACTATTCAGCTTTTTTTTCCCTCTCAAACGAGCAGTTTCCTTTGTCGTTGAGTGTTTGTTTTTCTGTCTTGTAACACCAACCATAGGTGTATGTTTTTTTCTTCTTTGTTTTGTTTTGTTGGTTTTTTTCTCTCTTTTTTTATATACAGATTTTCACTGTTTGTCAGTTTTGTAGAATTAGCAGTTTTCTTTTGTTTTATCATCATTTAGTGTTTTTTTTCTTCTTGTTTTGGTTTTCAACTGAGCAGTTCCCTATGTCGTTGAGTGTTTGTTTATCTATCTTATTTCACCACTCATGGTGTATGTAGTTTTCACAGATTTTCGCCATTTGTCATTTTTAGAGAATCGACAGTCATCTTTTATTGGATCACCATTTTTACTTTTCAGCTGAGAACAGAGCAGTCTCCTGTGTCGTTAACTGTTTGTTTATCTGCAAATGTGTCTGGCTGGTCATCTCTGTCGGTTAGTTTAGTTTCTCTATCGCACACAAGACGAGATCAGTCCAATAGTTACCTAGAGGCAGCCTTGCGGTGAAATCTCACAAGTCTGCCGTCGACGTTTTGATCCCTCAGCTGGGTGAAATTCTGCCTCTGTCTGTCTGTATCTCTATCTGTCTGTCTCTCCGTCTGTCTCGCTATATGTCTATATGTCTGTCTGTCTCTGCCCTGTTTGTTTGTCAGTCTCTCTGTCTGTCTGTCTGCCTCTCTGATTGTCTGTCTCTCTGTATGTCTGTTTGTCTGTCTCCCTCTCTGTCTCTGTCAGTCTGTATGTCTGTCTGTATGTCTAGCTGTCTGTCAGTCTCTTTGTCTAGCTTTCTGTCTGTCTGCCTGTCTGTCTCTATCTGCACGCGCGCGCATGTGTGTGTGTGTGTGTGTGTGTGTGTGTGTGTGTGTGTGTGTGTGTGTGTGTGTGTGTGTGTGTGTGTGACTCTCCAACGTCTCCATCATCCCACCATCCCAGTCTTTCTTCGCATCTCTCTGTCTCTGTCTGTCTCTGTCTCTGTCTCTCTCTCTCTTGTGGGTGCAAGAAGCCAGGAAGCCAGCGAAGGAGCAGACATGTAACACCCTTCTAGCATCTAATACAATTTGTGCCCTGCAATCCCCCGCCCCTCGATCTAATCACGGCGGACCCAGGACCTTTTCCTCCTCCTCTTTCTCCTCACACCTCTGATACCACAAATTGCACGTGGGCTGAAGGGAAAAGAAGTGAAACAATGGATGCCACAAATTGCACGTGGGCTGAAGGGAAAAGGGGTGAAACAATGGATGCCACAAATTGCACGTGGGCTGAAGGGAAAAGGGGTGAAACAATGGATGCCACAAATTGCACGTGGGTTGAAGGGAAACGAAGTGAAACAATGGCTGCCACAAATTGCACGTGGGTTGAAGGGAAAAGGAGTGAAACAATGGATGCCACAAATTGCACGTGGGTTGAAGGGAAAAGGAGTGAAACAATGGATGCCACAAATTGCACGTGGGTTGAAGGGAAAAGGGGTGAAACAATGGATGCCACAAATTGCACGTGGGCTGAAGGAGGAAGGACAGAAACAATGGATGCCACAAATTGCACGTGGGCTGAAGGAAGGATGACAGAAACAATGGATGCCGCAAATTGCACGTGGGCTGAAGGGAAAAGGAGTGAAACAATGGATGCCACAAATTGCACGTGGGCTGAAGGGAAAAGGGGTGAAACAATGGATGCCACAAATTGCACGTGGGCTGAAGGGAAAAGAAGTGAAACAATGGATGCCACAAATTGCACGTGGGCTGAAGGGAAAAGGAGTGGAACAATGGATGCCACAAATTGCACGTGGGCTGAAGGAAGAAGGAGTGAAACAATGGATGCCACAAATTGCACGTGGGCTGAAGGAAGAAGGAGTGAAACAATGGATGCCACAAATTGCACGTGGGCTGAAGGAAGGACAGAAACAATGGATGCCACAAATTGCACGTGGTTTGAAGGGAAAAGGAGTGGAACAATGGATGCCACAAATTGCACGTGGGTTGAAGGAAGGACAGAAACAATGGATGCCACAAATTGCACGTGGGCTGAAGGGAAAAGAAGTGAAACAATGGATGCCACAAATTGCACGTGGGCTGAAGGAAGAAGGAGTGAAACAATGGATGCCACAAATTGCACGTGGGCTGAAGGGAAAAGGAGTGAAACAATGGATGCCACAAATTGCACGTGGGTTGAAGGAAAAAGGGGTGAAACAATGGATGCCACAAATTGCACGTGGGCTGAAGGGAAAAAGCGAAACAATGGATGCCACAAATTGCACGTGGGTTGAAGGAAGAAGGAGTGAAACAATGGATGCCACAAATTGCACGTGGGTTGAAGGAAAAAGGGGTGAAACAATGGATGCCACAAATTGCACGTGGGCTGAAGGGAAAAGATGTGAAACAATGGATGCCACAAATTGCACGTGGGCTGAAGGGAAAAGGAGTGAAACAATGGATGCCACAAATTGCACGTGGGTTGAAGGGAAAAGGGGTGAAACAATGGATGCCACAAATTGCACGTGGGCTGAAGGGAAAAGGAATGAAACAATGGATGCCACAAATTGCACGTGGGTTGAAGGGAAAAGGAATGAAACAATGGATGCCACAAATTGCACGTGGGTTGAAGGAAGAAGGAGTGAAACAATGGATGCCACAAATTGCACGTGGGCTGAAGGGAAAATGAGTGAAACAATGGATGCCACAAATTGCACGTGGGCTGAAGGGAAAAGGAGTGGAACAATGGATGCCACAAATTGCATGTGGGCTGAAGGGAAAAGGAGTGGAACAATGGATGCCACAAATTGCACGTGGGTTGAAGGAAAAAGGGGTGAAACAATGGATGCCACAAATTGCACGTGGGTTGAAGGGAAACGAAGTGAAACAATGGATGCCACAAATTGCACGTGGGCTGAAGGAAAAAGGGGTGGAACAATGGATGCCACAAATTGCACGTGGGCTGAAGGAGGAAGGAGTGGAACAATGGATGCCACAAATTGCACGTGGGCTGAAGGAAGAAGGACAGAAACAATGGATGCCACAAATTGCACGTGGGCTGAAGGAAGAAGGACAGAAACAATGGATGCCACAAATTGCGAAGGAGTGAAACAATGGAGAGTGCTTGCTGGACGAGGGAATGAAGCCAGACATGGCTGTGTTATTCACTCCTCCAGCGGAATGAACAAAAATGGTTAATTTGGGAGCCTGCTTTGGCAAACTAGTGGGTGTGTGTTGGGGGGCTGGGGGTGGGGGTGGGGGTGGGTCGGGTCTTACACAATCTTAGATTTAAAAGGAGATCCCCTAAAAGCGACGTTAACAAAATCTAATTGTGTTGATTCATTCGTTAAAAAACAAAACAGAAAAAACATAACAAAAGAATACACAAACAAAAACTAACATTTCTTAAAAACAAAAACAAAAAACCCCCCAAAAAACACAGAAGCAGCAGCAACAACAACAACCTTCATTACGAATAATTATCGACTCCTACAGCTGTTTATGTTTAGATGTTCCAAAGCACGAAAATGATGAATATGATACGGATTGCGATTTCTGTCAAAGGATAGAAGGGAACTAAAAGAACAACAACAACAACAACAAAACACACAATATAAGCCATCCCGTTGTTTGCCTATTTATTTGTCTGCTCCTCTATTTTAGTGAGAGAGTGTGTTAGCCTGAAAATGTGGGAGATGGCAGCAAAGGTGGGCCTGACAGGATTTCAACCCTTGGTCACACACAAGATGACTCTTTCTTCATCCTGTTTCACAGAGATCCAAGGTGCTAGAGCAGACATCTATGCAGAAAAGACGTGTGTCGATATCCACTATGTCTCACAGAGCCCCAATCAGCTGAAAAAAACCCCCACTGGTCTGACTTCTGATGCAATTTGTGCTTGGTAACTGAGGAAACGAAACTCAGTCTGATCACTTCACTATCGACTTTCCTCCTTACATCTACAACCAGAGGACTGAAATTGGACCAGGGAAGATGACATTGTGGATGGTGGTAGAAGAGGAATTGCTGTTAGGGGTCGAGAGGTTATTTACTACTTAATCCAAAGTAGAAAAAAAAAGCTCAAAATATTACTGCAAAGCGTGTGTGAGGATGGGAGGATGATGAGGTCACCGTGAGTGTTGCTTCACTGGAGGTGAGGACAGACACATTGCCCACACACCTTGTGGTCAGAACGCACAGGCGTGTCCAGTTTACCTCGCTCTGTTTGCTTCCCTGAGTACTACAGG
Organism: Babylonia areolata; assembly: GCF_041734735.1. NCBI lineage: Eukaryota > Metazoa > Mollusca > Gastropoda > Neogastropoda > Buccinidae > Babylonia > Babylonia areolata. Next base: position 38,052,426 of record NC_134895.1, on the reverse strand, counting down.
GGTCGCTCCCCCTCCTCCACCACCCCCCTCTCTCTCTCAAGCACGAAAACACACCCACATGCACACGCACGTATGCATGCACACACTCATGCTGAAAGACATAAACACACACATACATCCTAACACACTCTCTGTTTCTCTTCCTCTCTCTCTCTCTCTCTCTGTCTGTCTCTGTCTCTCTCTCTCTCTCTCTCAAGCTCTCTCACACACCCACATGTACACGCACACATGCATGCAGACATCATGCTGAAACACATAAACACACACACACCCCAGCACACACTCTCCCTTCCTCCCTCTCTATCTGTCTGTTTCTCCCCCCTCTCTCTCTTTCTCTCTCCCTCTCTCTCTCTCCAGAGTAGGTGCAATCCAGAAGCCTCCGCATGACTCAAACGACAAGTAGCACCCATTTGGCATCGAATGCTATTTGTGCCCTTCAATCCCACTCTCAATCTAGTCACGGCCGACCAAGCACCCGTAGCTCATCCCCGTCTCTCTCTCTGCGCGCGCGCACACACACACAAACACACACACAGATATATATATATATATATATATATATATATATATATATATATAATAATTATCTTAGGAGATGGCCCAACCAAAGAAACCACCATACCAATGAACAGCCAGCACCTATCCGGTTTCCAATACACTCCGCACCTCAGTACCTCAATCTAATCACGGTAGACCCAAGCAATTCTCAATACACCTCTACTGTCTCAGAGAACGGCTGAAGAAGCGGTGGGATCCGGTGCAGAGGATGAAGCCAGAACTGACTGGATGGTTATTTACGCTTTCACCGAAACAAAGAAAAGTCTTTTGTATATGGAGACGACTCAGGTGAACCAAAGGAGATACAGTCTTTTGATCAGGCCATGAATTCAATAAACATCCTTTCGCATTCACCAAGACGTTTTCTGCTGCTTTCAGCTATTGCTACTAACATCAACCCCATATGTTTGTTCGATCGTTTCAATGCATATTTTCTGGATAGAGTCTGACAGGTCGAAAGCAGCTTCGAAACGTTTTACTTCATCATTGTCAGTACCATTATTATTATCATGATTGGTAGTAGTAGTATTAGTAATAGTAGTAGTAGTAGTGGCAGTAGTTACTTCTACTGCTGTTATTATGATAATGATGATTATTATTATCATTATATTATTATTATTATTATTATTATTATATGTTTGTGATTTTTTCTGTTTATCAGCTGGAGTCAGCGCCAGAAATCTGTTCAATGGTCAGTCAAATTAGACTGAAACCCAACCAAAGTCTTTCATGCCATCATGGCACTGGAAAAGACATTACACGTGCACAGGCGTCCACGTGCATACATCCATCTGTGTGAATATGAAGCTCGGACACCCCACCAACTCAAAAGACACTTGCCGGTCGGACTTCCACATGCAAGTTTGGTCTTCTTACGTACCCGTCTTCAGTCTAATCACTTCACCTTCGATTCTCCTCCTTCCCCCTATAGCTCGTTGACGGAATTTGGTACAGAAATGGAGGAAGGAAGGAAGGAAGGAAGGAAGGGTGGACAGATGCAGAAATGGGACTGATGGTGAGGTGGGCTGGCGTATTTGCTACTTTACTGAAAAGTCGATCTGGGGAAACTGCTCAAGGGGAAGAAAACGTGTGAGGGAACATCACCACGAGCCTTACAAACCAATGAAGCATCTCCTGAGATCGATGCGTCGTCTCACAGTATTGGTGTTTAAATACAGGACGGAATAGAACATCACCACGAGCCTTACAAACCAAAGAAGCATCTCCTGAGATCGATGTGTCGTGTCACAGTATTGCTGTTTAAATACAGGACGGAATAGAACATCACTACGGGTCAGACTGCGTTTAAAGTCACTGGGAGATACGAGGAATGTTTCTCAGATTAATCTGACTGTTGCAAGAAGGCTTTTGGTTGTTTTCCCGACAACATCAGGATGCACATTCAGTATCCGTGAACAAAAAAAAAAAAAAAGAAGAAAAAAAAGAAAGAAACATAAGTAAAGAAATACATTAAAAAAGGGAAATAACAAACAAACAAACAAAATAAATAAATAAATAAATAAAAAACAAACAATGGTGATCTAGAAATGTGGCCGACAGAAAGCCGTGTCGTCTGCATGCTGTGGCGTCATGTTCAAAAGCTCCACACTTATCGGGATAAACGTAACTTTCAATAGTTTCATGTTTGTGAGTGGCTTCGTGACGGCATGCAAGCCTTCGAATTCTAATCTTCACAACAGGCTGTCACAGCAACCACAAGAGATAGTGACGCAAGACAAATGAACGTCCAGTCCTCCTGCACATCCCCTTTTCCAAGAAAAACGGACAGGAAAGTCGAAAGCCGTATTTGAGGCCTTGAAGGAAGGCGTCTCCTTAGAATGCTCAGCGTGTTACCAACAAAGGAGTAATAAGCACATGCACAGGCATCAACAACTTCCTGAACGAGGTGAAACTGAGACGTTGGAGGTAGTGACTGGGCCACGTTCAGAAGATGAACAAAATCAGACATTCGCATGCTGCCCTCTGATGGGGGCCACCAGGGAAAAAAAAGTGAGGCAGACCACTGGAACTACGGAAGAGGAGATGAAAACAGCAGGCATGACTTGGAACGAAATCAACTCACTCACTCAAGATCGAACCAACTGGAGAAGAGGAGTTGCTGGATCGAAAAGGATTTTGTGAGTGAAGTGACGGTGAGAAAGATCCATGCAGATGGCACGTTTGGTGTTGAGGACTATCGTGCAGTCTGCACGTGTCTTAGATCACGTCATGTCTTTCATGATCTACTTTCAGAGGACATGGCGGGTTATTGTGAAAAGTGGCAGTCAGACTACATACAGCAAGTTAAATAGAGTGACGTTTTGTGGAAAGTTCGCTCAAAGTCGAGGAGCAGCAAAGAAACATATCTTGGACCTGTGATCATCAGTAACTCCATGTTTGATTGGCAGAGTGATAAAAACTATTCACCAATGGCAGCCATCACTGCAGGCCATGCCGTTTTCGAAAAAAGAAATGTATGGAAAGCAGCGCACCATTAGCTTCGAAGACAGTTTGTTTCCTCTTAGAGTCTTATTTTTGATATATGGTTCATGAACATACTACGGTTTCCTTGAGTATACTTGTTTGCATAAAGTTGCAATCTTGGAAGGGTGCATATGTGAGTTTAAGTGCCACCAGACAGTGACTGTTGTGGGGTTATGATTATCATTCCTCTTCTTCCGCGTCTTCTTTCCTTCTGCTTCTTGTTCTTCTTCCTGTTGTTTTTCGTCTTCTTCTTTTTGAAGACTTCAATCTCGTGTGAGACAATTTACCAGCTTTCATTTCTTCTCCATCAAATGGTATCTATGTCATGATTATAACCGTGATAACCTCCCTTGCTTAGGATTTGATTTTTGTCTTGGGTTCACGTGCTGAGATGGATTTTATCGAAACATTTCGCAATGGATGTCATTTGTTGTTTGCTTTTGTTCCCATTCCTGATTTCAATAATAAACTAATGATCTCAATACAAGCAATTTAATAGATAATGATTGGAAGACAAGTTTGTAAAT
>NC_134895.1:38038857-38043857 GCF_041734735.1 Babylonia areolata | reverse complement strand
TTGTGGTTTCCCGTTTGTTACTGATAATCACTGAAACACTGGATTTTTCTCTTTATTACTGGTGAGCGATGAAACATTAGGATTTCCCGTTTCTTGGGTTTTCCATTCGTACTGGTATAACTACTGAAACTTTGTGTTTTCCTGTTTCTTACTGTCAACAATTGAAACACTCGGGTTTTTCCGTTTTTTACTAGTATAACCATAGAAATGTTGGGGTTTCCCGTTTCTTACTGAAATCATTGGTTTTCCGTTTCTTGGGTTTTCCCGTTTCTTGCAAGTAACACGTAGTTTTCCCGCTTTGTACTGATATAACCACTAAAACACTGCGCTTTCCTGTTTCTAACTGATAGCCACTGAAACAGTGTGCTTTCCCGTTTCCTACTATTACCACTGGGTTTTCCTGTTTCTTACTGATAACCACTGAAACATTATGGTTTCGCATTTCTTACTGGTGACCACTGAAACATAGGGTTTTCCCATTTCTTGGGTTTCCCATTTCTTACTGGTATATCCACTGAAGCATTGTTCTTTCTCGTTTCTTACCGATAACCACTTGAACTTTGTGCTTTCCACTGAACATTGTGCTTTCCCTTTTTCTTGCTGATACCCACTGAAACGTTGGATTTTCCCGTTTCTTACTGATAGCCACTGAAACAGTGTGCATTCCCATTACTTACTGGTGACTACTGAATCATTGGGTTTTCCTGTTTCTTGTGTTTTCCTGAACCACTGAAAAATTGTGCTTTGTAGAACCATCGAAACACTGGGTTTTCTCATTTCTTACTGGTAACCATTGAAGCATTGGATTTTCCCGTCTCTTGGGTTTACCCTTTTCATAAAGGTATAAGTAAGGAAACATTTTGCTTTTCTGCTTGTTACTGGTGACCACTGAAACATTGGGTTTTCCCGATTTTGGGTTTCCTGTTCCTTACTGGTACAGCCACTAAAACATTGTGCTTTCCCTTTTCTTACTGATAGCCACTAGAACATTGCGCTTTCCCGTTTCTTACTGATAACCACTGAACCACCGAATGCCTTCCATTTTACGAAGTCCGTTGAGTAGTTTCCTTTTTGTCCTGATATTTATTTCCAATATCAGTCTTCTATTTTCTTTCTCCATCTAAGCTGTAACTTCCAACTCACCATTGAACCCTCCCATCTCCTAACCTTACTCATTTCTATTCATTCATTTTTAATGATGATAACATTAAAATCTGTTACTAAATACTGCGATGAAACGTCTACAATTGCTAGTGTGTGTGACGGGACATTAATGAAATGAAATTCCTGAGCCGCAGGCAGAAAACGCCGAAAACATGCTCTTGCTACTGCTTTGTTATGTTTTATTTTCTTTCATGTTTTGTTGTTGTTGTTTTGCATTTCTCTCTCTATCTCCACCCTCGTCGCCACTTCCCACTTCTAAACAATCCCCCCCCGCCCTCTCTCTCTCTCTCTCTGTCTCTCTCTCTGTCTCTGTGTCTCTCTGTCTCTGTCTCTGTCTCTCTCTCTTCATCCCTTAATGTGATTTGATTTCACTCCGAATCCTCCCTAAGCCTCTTCCTTTCTGTCTATCTCTGTGTTTGTCCATTTTTTTTGTCTGTCTCTTTGTTTCTGTCTCTGTGTATCTGTAGCTGTACCTCTCTTCTCCCCCATTCTCTCTCAGACACACACACACACACAGACACGCGCGCAACCTTTCTCACCCCCCATGCCCCCGTCTCTCTCTCTCTCTTTCTGTCTCTTCCCTCTTCTGTTTTCTCTGTTTTTCTTTCTGATCTCCCCCTCTCTCCCTCCCGCCCACCCTCTCCCTCTTTTTGTCTGTTCCTTTGTCTGTCTGTCTGTCTCTCCCCTCTTTATGTCTCTGTCTCTTTCTTCCTTTTTTTTTAATCTTTCCCTCTCTCTTAATCCCCATATCTTCGTTCCCCGCCCACTCTCTTTCTTTCTCTTCCTTTTCCATGCCTTTCCCCCACTCTCCCTCCCTCCCTCACTTTCTTTCTTTCTAGTTTTTTTTATTTTTTATTCAGTTTGAACTTTGCAGTTTTGTGCGGCCAATGACGCTGCACGTCCGGTCTCCTACTGCCCAAAGCACAATCCCTCACGGATATGACTGTCAGATTATTTTCCAGGCGATGAAAGTGTGCTTTCGTTTCTGCTGCCGTTTGTTATTTTTTTGTAGTTCAGTTCTGTTTTCCTCTTGTTGTTGTTTTCGTGACTTTGGTTCGTTTACCAGGGTCAAAAACTTTAATGCGTTCTTAAAGATACAGAAAATTAAGGTTTGTTATGCTTAGAGTTCAAAGGGAAAACAAATGATGAGCGCCCAATGGCAACTGTCAGGTAGACAATCATACTGTTGTGCAAATGACACCGTGTTCGAAAAGCGCTTAGAGCTTGGTCCCCGACCAGGGATGGGCGCTATATAAGTTTTCATGTCATCATCAGGTTAATTAATAACCGGTGGCAGCGAAAAACCTTCACAAGTACAGCTGTGAGTTCTCACTTTAGGTCGGTAGAATTTCCTTTTCACTCCCCGAGCAGAACCAGCCCCTTTCATGTGCCTCTTCGGACGCAGACGGACACGAGAGGCGAGTGGAAACCAAAGAAGAAGACAGTGTCGAGAGGAGGGATAAGTATAAGACTGGAAAAAAAAAAAAAAAAAAAAAAAAAATAGAGGTCCCCTCCACCCCCCATGCCCCACCTCCGTCCACAACATTATCTTTGAAAGCGCGATCCCTGAACAATAAAACAGATGACCTGTTTGCTCTGCTGCGGACAGACAGCGACTTTTTGCGGTGTGTGAGATAGAAACGTGGCTGACAGACAGTAAGGACTTACAAACAAATGCCTGGCTATGCAAGTGATTAGAGATAATTGGGTTATTGTGATGTACACTGTAATGAATGGTCATGTTCAAAGATTTACAAATAAATGCCTGGCTATGCAGTGATTAGAGGTAATTGGTTTATTGTGAATGCATATTTCAATGAATGGTCATGCTCAAGAAGTGATTGCACTTTATAATATATGTTCAATGTTACAGGCACTCAAACCAGAATACAAAGTTCTGTGTTTACAGACGATACGGCTGTGTCTTATCAATCTTATCTAACAGGAACTACAACAGCAATAACAACAAATAGCTGAAGGCAAAGGGAAGAAAAGGGAGGGGGTATGGGGGGCGGGGGGGGGGGGGGGGGGGGGGGGTGGAAGAAAGAAAAGAAAAAGAAAGGTGAGATGGAGAGAAACAGCAAAAAAGAAAAAAAAGGAGACAACAACAAGTACTACTACTATTGTTTTAAACAAACTTTATTCACAGAAACGTCAAAGCAGCTGTATAAATGTTGAGTAAAACTACTACTACTACTACTACTACTACTACTACTGTAGCTGCTCTTGCTCCTCCTACTGCTGTTACTACTACTACTACTACTACTACTACTACTACTACTACTGTAGCTCCTCTTGCTCCTGCTGCTGTTGCTGTTACTACTACTACCACTACTACTACTACTACTACTACTGCTACTACTACTGTAGCTGTTCTTGCTCCTGCTGCTCCTGCTGCTGCTATTACTACTACTACTACTACTGTAGCTGCTCTTGCTCTTGCTTTTGCTGTTACTACTACTACTACTACAACCACAACAACCAAAACCACTACAACCACAACAACAACCACTATCATCATAACCACAACAACAACAATGACAACAACAACCACCACAACAACAACCACAACCACAATATCCACAACATCAATAGCCACAACAACAACCACCAAACCACAACAATCACAACCACTACAACCAAACCAACAACAACAACAACAACAACAACAACAACAACAACAACAACAACAACAACAACAACCACAACAACAGCTGCAGCAGCAACAACAACAACAACAACCACAACAGCAACCACCAACCACCACCACCACAACAACGACAACTACCACCATGAACACAACAGCAACCACAAGAACCACCTTAACAACAACAAAAAACAACCACCACAACAACCACCACCACCACAACAACCACAACCACAACAACAACCACAATAACCACCACAGCAACATCAACAACACCCATAACAACTACAACAACTACAAAAAAAACACACAAAAAACATCCACAACAACTGTAACAACAACCACAACAACCACACGATATCCACAACAACAACAGCGACAACCACAACTACCACAACAGAAACAAACAACAACCTAAAAAACAACAACAAAAACAACAACAACCACAACAACAACAACAACAACAACCACAACTATAACAACAACCATAACCACTACAGCCACAACAAGCACAACGACAATAACCACAACACTCACAACAACCACAACCACCACCACCACCACCACCACAACAACAACAAGAACAACCACAACATCCATAACCACAACAACTACAATAACATCAACCACAACAGCAACAACAACCACAACAACCATAACCACAACAATAACCACCACCACAACAACAATAACCAAAGCAACAACAACGACATCCAGAACAACAATAACTACCACCACAACAACAACGTCAACAACCACAACCACCACAACAACCAAAACCACAACAACAACAACAACCATAACCACAACCACAACAACCGGAACTGTAACAGCAACAACATCAACAACAACAACAACAATAACAACCAAAACAACAACAACATCCGGAGCAACAACAACAACCACAATAACAACACCATCAACAACCACAACACAACCACCACAACATTAAAAACAACAACAAACACAACAACCACAAATACAACCACCACCACCGCAACAACAACTACAATAACAACCACAAGAACCACCATCACAACAACAACCACAATAACAACAACCACAACCATCACCACAACCACCACCACAACAACCACAACAACAACAGTCACAACAACAGCAACCACATCAACAACCACAACAACCACAACCAAAACAACAACAATCACAATCACAATTACAACCACCA
>NC_134895.1:38011357-38033857 GCF_041734735.1 Babylonia areolata | reverse complement strand
ACTTTAATGTCATTGGCCATGAGGTCCTTTTGACATGGGTGAATGCATCAACATACTTTCATTTCACAACAAATCATCATAATAAACGAATGAAATGGTGAAAGCAAATAATGAAACAAAAGAAAGTTTCTTCCTCGAAGTAAAATGACAGCAACCAACAGGCCACATGATAACTCCGTCCATTCATCTATCAATGCACCATGCAACAAATTCCGGCACTGGTAACAGAAGAAAATTGACAAACCTATCTGACCACGCAGTTCTTATGCTTATGCTTTTTGCCTAATCCTCATAGCTTCTGATATGAATTTTGAGAGAGAGAGAGACAGACAGACAGACAGACAGACAGACAGAGACAGAGACAGACACAAAGACAGGGGCCAAGAGACAGAGGACATGGAAGGGGGAGTAAGAGGCAAGGGAAATAAAAGCTGGTTTGCACACTGTCAGACAGTACATGGAAAAGGGGGCAGAGAGGGAAGGAGGGAGAAAGGAAAGACTGAATCACACACAATCGGGCAGGATTTGGGAGGGAGGGAGGGAGTGAGTGACGGAAGGATGGCGGGAAACGAAGGCTGGTTTGCAAACAATCATGTAGGATGCGGAAGTGAAGGGGGGTTGGGGGTGCGGGTGAGTGTGTGTGTGTGTGTGTGGGGGGGGGGGGGGGGGGGGGGGGGGGGGGGGGGGGGGGGGGAGTGAAACTGGTTAAAATCAAAGGCTGATTTGCACACAGTCTGAAAGCACATGGGAGAGTGAGAGGGTGGGAGGAAGAAAGGGAGGGAAATAAAGACTGAAATCTGATTTGTACACAGTCGAATAGGACATGGGAGGGTGAGAAGGAGGGAAGAGGGAGGAAAAAAGATGGGGAAATGAAGACTCAACTCTGATTTGTACACAATCAGACAGGACATGGGAGGGAGGGAGAGTGGGAGGGAGGGAGGGAATGACAGAGGGATGCTGGCAAACAATGGCTGATTTGTAGGTAGGATGCGGGAGGGAAGGGGGAAGGGAAACAAAGGGGTTAAAGGCTGATCAGCACACAATCTAAAAGGACATGGGAGGTTGAGAGAGTGAGAGGGAGGAAGGAGGGAGGGAGGGAGGAAAGGAAGGGAGGGAAATAAAGACGAAAAGCCAATTTGTACACAATCAGAGAGGACATGGGAGGGAAGGAGGAACAGCCGGACTGAAATAAAGAATAAAGGCTGATTTTGCAAACAAGCATGTAGATTGCAGGAGGGAAGGGTGAAGGGAAATAAAGGTTAAAAGGTTGATTTGCACACAATCCCAAAGGACATGGGAGGGGGAGAGACGTGGGAAGGGGGGCAGGGGGATTTGCACACAGTCAGGCAGGACATGGGAAGGGGGCAGGGGGATTTGCACACAGTCAGGCAGGACATGGGAAGGGGGCAGGGGGATTTGCACACAGTCAGGCAGGACATGGGAAGGGAGCAGGGGGATTTGCACAGTCAGGCAGGACATGGGAAGGGGGATTTGCACACAGTCAGGCAGGACATGGGAAGGGGGCAAGGGGATTTGCACGCAGTCAGGCAGGACATGGGAAGGGGGATTTGCACACAGTCAGGCAGGACATGGGAAGGGAGCAGGGGAATTTGCACACAGTCAGGCAGGACATGGGAAGGGGGCAAGGGGATTTGCACAGTCAGGCAGGACATGGGAAGGGGGAAGGGGGATTTGCACAGTCAGGCAGGACATGGGAAGGGGGCAAGGGGATTTGCACAGTCAGGCAGGACATGGGAAGGGGGAAGGGGGATTTGCACACAGTCAGGCAGGACATGGGAAGGGGGCAAGGGGATTTGCACAGTCAGGCAGGACATGGGAAGGGGAAAGGGGATTTGCACACAGTCAGGCAGGACATGGGAAGGGGGAAGGGGGATTTGCACACAGTCAGGCAGGGCATGGGAAGGGAGCAGGGGAATTTGCACACAGTCAGGCAGGACATGGGAAGGGGGAAGGGGGATTTGCACAGTCAGGCAGGACATGGGAAGGGGGCAAGGAGATTTGCACACAGTTAGGCAGGACATGGTAGGGAGCAGGGGAATTTGCACGGTCAGGCAGGACATGGGTAGGGGGAAGGGGGATTTGCACACAGTCAGGCAGGACATGGGAAGGGGGAAGGGGGATTTGCACACAGTCAGGCAGGACATGGGAAGGGAGCAGGGGAATTTGCACACAGTCAGGCAGGACATGGGAAGGGGGAAGGGGGATTTGCACACAGTCAGGCAGGACATGGGTGAAGGGGGGAGGGAGGGAGGGAGTGAGTGAAAGGCAGGGCAGTTTGCACACAGTCAGACAGGGCATGGGTGAAGGGGGGAGGGAGGGAGGAAGTGAAAGGCAGGTCGATCTGCACACAGTCAGACAGGACATGGGTGAAGGGGGGAGGGAGGGAGGGAGGGAGTGAAAGGCAGGGCGGTTTGCACACAGTCAGGACATGGGTGAAGGGGGGAGGGAGGGAGGGAGGGATGAAGTGAAAGGCATGGCGGTTTGCACACAGTCAGGACATGGGTGAAGGGGGAGGGAGGGAGGAATGAAAGGCAGGTCGATCTGCACACAGTCAGACAGGACATGGGTGAAGGGGGGAGGGAGGGAGGGAGGAAGTGAAAGGCAGGGCAGTTTGCACACAGTCAGACAGGACATGGGTGAAGGGGGGAGGGAGGGAGGAAGGGAGGGAGGGAGGAATGAAAGGCAGGTCGATCTGCACACAGTCAGACAGCCAGACCACGACACGTGAGGCATGAAGAGAGGTGAACGCGGTCGGACGGTTACATCAGCGTAAAGTAAGCAGTGTCTCGTAACCAGTTGTGTGTCGGGGCAGAGTGCAAGGCGCGGTGAAGGCGGGGTGTGTGTGTGTGTGTGTGTGTGTGTGTGTGTGTGTGTGTGTGCGGGGAGGGGGGTTGCATAATGGGAGAGGTGGCGGGAGCGAGGGGAGGGGGGTAATGGAAGAGGTGGGGGAGCGGGTATGGGGGGAGGGAAGGATGATGAGCGGAGGAATTGGGTTGGGGTAGACATTAGTGGCAGCTATTCTCTCTCTTTCTCTCTGTATCTCTGTGTCTCTTTCTCTTCCCCCCCCCTCTCTCTCTCTGTCTCTGTCTCTTTCTCGGTTTCTCTGTCTCTCTCTGTCGCTCAGTGTCTATGCCTCTCTCTCGGTCTCTCTTCCTTAATGTACAGTGGGACGAACCATGTCAGGTTTTCCTCTCCAGTTCTTGTGTCGAAAGTTTCTTTCTTTCTGTATTCATTTTGATGCTTTTGTCTGACTGTATATCCGCCTGCCTGTGAATCTGTCGCTGTCTCACTCTTGGTCTGTCTGTATTTTTTTTTTCTCTCTCTTCCATTCGCTTTTTTTTTTTTTTTAATCCGTCTTCGTTCAATTCTTCAGGACTGTCATTCTTGTTGTCTCACTTACTGTCTTCTTCTGTTCCTGCCTGATTCGAGCAACTTGACTCTTGTAGTGTTTTATCAATAAAACATAATTCAATTTCTTGTTGTTTTTGTTGTTGGTGGGTTTTTTTAAAACATTAATGGCTAGTTCTGCGTGAGTGTGAAAACTTATTCTGTTTTTGATTTTGATTTGACTGGTTTGATTTAAGGTCCATTCAACATGGATATTGTTGTAAATTAGAATTTCTGCAACATGTGAATATCTAATACCCTCAGTGGTGCAATGTTTTCATACCGGTGTCTCATTACACGCGGTGCAATGTTTGCACACCAGTATTTCGTACCAGATAGTGCAATGTTTGCACACCAGTGTCTCATTCCACAGGGTGCAATGTTTGCACACCAGTGTCTCATTCCACAGGGTGCAATGTTTGCACACCAGTGTCTCACACCACGCGGTGCAATGTTTGCACACCAGTGTTTCATTCTATATGGTGCAGTGTTTGCACACCAGATCAAATAGCTGTCCGGAATTTTTTTTTTTTTTTTTTTTTTTTTTTTTTTTTTTTTTTTTTACAGACGAACTTAGTCTTTATTTCTGATGATTACTTAGTCACTTAGTATTCTGTTCATACTGCCTTTTGTCTTAGCTTACACTGCAATCGCCGTCATCGATTTAATTAAACAGTACAAACACTCCTGGTGGAAGCTCAGATGTACTCAGCCAGAGTCGACGGAACTTGCCAGATCATGGAATTTTCGTCTGCGGTCTGCTACACTTATTTCTGTTACCCAGTGCTAGTGGCTTGGAAAGAAAGATACTATCGCTTCCAATCCCCGTCCGGACACATAAACTCCACACCCACTGGTTTTGTCAGAGGAAGTTGTTACCAGTCTATTGCACACACCGGGGTTTTCCGGATGCAGTTTTCTGATCAGAAGTCTGTTACTTGTAAACTGCTAAGATCGGTAGAGTTTGTTCGCTTGTTACTGTTTTTGGTTGGTTGTTTGTTGTGTGCATTGTAGCTCCGTGGCTTCTCAAGACTGGTGCTGGGTCATAATCATAGAATTCTGTCCACATATCTAACACTCTCTTGTGGAAATTTAAACAAATCATTTCGAGATTCAATACTTCTCTTCCCCAATGTAAACACGGAGCAATGATATTTGTGTCATTCATGCTCACATTTCTTTCAGTTTTGTTGTCGTTGATCAAATGTTAAAGCAAAGCTTCGAAACGAAACGTAATGATTAAGATAAAAAAAAACAACAACACACACACACACACACAAGAGACATAGACAGAGAGGCACGGAGACAGAGAGTGAGAGAGAGAGAGAGAGAGAGAGAGAGAGAGAGAGAGAGAGACGGGGTGTGTGTGTGTGTGTGTGTGTGTGGGGGGTGGTGAAGGACGGGGATAAAAGGGAAAAATGAAATGCGCATCGTGCAAGATAACAACATTGCCATCGCGATATTCAGGTCAAATAACTGTTGATCATAGCTCAGTCAGCCACGATGGCCGTGTCGGGGATAAAGACACCATGAAAAAAAAAAAGAGCTAATCATATCATTAACAAACTCAACTCCAGCATTGAACATATCAACACCAGCAAAGTGAACCTTAAAACATGAACGCTTACAATTAACAAACTTCACTCCAGCATTAGAAATATCAATACCAGCAAACTGGGCCTTGGAAAATAGACGCTAACCATACGAAACTCCAGCATGAAAAAAGATATCAGCACCAGCAAGCATGATTGGGGTGAAACGAAAAAGGCCGATCAAAATAAACAAACAAACAAAGAAAACAAGGTTTGAACCGAAGCAAAAAACGTGACACACAACTGTGTTTCTTTTTTTTTTCCCCTTCAAGAATTCACAATGTCACAGGTGCACTGTCACAAAAAGTTGATTTTCAAAGAGTTAGCAAGAATCAATGTCGATGTTTGCTCATGACTTTAGTACCCGATATTGTGTTAAATCCCAGCGCTTCTTAATCAGACTTGTTCAACTGACTGACAAAGCTAGTTTGTATAATACCTGCATCATCAACACCCGAAAATCGAGTAGAAGTAAAAGAAGAACAAGAAGAAGGAGGAGGAGGAGGAGGACGAAGAGGAGTAGGAGCAGGAGCAGGAGAAATGCCCATGCTACAAGAGTTTACTTGGTGGCTGTTTCTGTACTTTTCATTCATGGTTATCTCTGTCTATACACAGTCTCACCTACATTGACATTTTAGCAGAAGAACGTTTCATGGAATGCAGAATGGTACAAAGGGAAGGGACATGTGGTTGGGTGGGAGGTTGGGCAGTTATTTCTTGACCCATAATACCGTGTGTTACTTTCACATTGTAATATGTTGGATCAAGACTTCACAAAATGACACAGGTACACAGTCACGAAAAAGGGGATTTTCTACCTATTCAGCAAGATTAAATGTCAACGTTTGCGCGTGGCGTTTCTGCGTGACGTTGTGTAAATTATAGTGCTTCTTCATCAGGCTTGTTCAACTGACTGACAAAGCCACTTTGTATAATACCTACGTCATCAACACCCGATTCATCGACCCCACACCCCAGTGCTGTTTCGATTCTGATCTCATACTTTAATCACCGTACTGTCCGATATTCCACCGACTCAAAAATCGATTAGCTCTCTTGATACTTCCGTGCTTTCTCTCACTTTCCTAATATTGACAGTGACGGCAACTGACCAGGTTCGTGTACAGAGCTCGTGCTGGCATCTTCTTAATGCGTCGATACTGGTGTGCTGTTTGCCTCAGGGATTGTCTACTTCTTTGAGTATCTGAACAAATACTGTATCAGAAGGGTGGTCTTGGTTGGTGCAGTTTGAAAAAAACTGATTGTGGCATTTCTTGAACGGATTCAGCTGTCCTGTGACTCTGGTCGAACTCCGCTGCATGTTAAGCGTGTTCGGAAATGTGTACATAGCGCTTGAATGTCAACACATTTGGGGAAAATGTTTCTGACAGAGTTCTCTACAAACATAAATATGCTAAGGACACAGATTGTAGGAAACTGAAAAGGTGTGGCAACATAAACAAGAGAAAAGAATATATGAAAGAGCACGCATAAGAGACGAACAAGAAGAAGAGAAGGAGGAAGATGAAGAGGATGTGGAGGAGGGGGAGGAAGAATAGTAGGAGGAGGAAAGGGAGGAGGAAGAAAAGGAAGAGGAAGAAGAGGAGGAGGAAGAAAAGGAGGAGGAAGAAGAGGAGGAGGAGGAAAAAGAGGAACGCCCATGACACAAGGTTTACTTAGTGGCTGTTTCTGTAGTTTTCACTTATGGTTATCTGAGTCAAAACACAGTCCAATGCATGTTGACATTTTATCAGAAGAACGTTTCATGGAATGGAAAATGATTGAAAGAAAAGGGATATGTAGGTGGGTAGGAGGGTGTGTAATTATTTCTTGAACATTAATGCTGACAATTATGAATGGATAACACAATGTGCCATTTTTGCCTTACAAATTATGAAGGATCAAGACACAGGTACACAGTCACGAAAAAGGAGATTTTCTACCCTATTCAGCAGGATTAAATGTCAAAGTTTGCGCGTGGCGTTTCCTCGTGACGTTGTGTAAATTATAGTGCTTCTTCATCAGGCTTGTTCAACGGACTGACAAAGCCAGTTTGTATAATACCTACGTCATCAACACCCGTTTCATTGACCCAACACTCCAGTGCTGTATAGCTTCTGATGTAATACGTTAATCACCATGCTGTCCGATATTCCACCAAACTCACCACGTTGTGTTCTCCCAGAACTTCAGGCTGCCCCTTTCTCCCTCAAATCCACTAACCCTGTCTATAAAAAAAAAAAACCCTGACAGTGGCATTTCTGGAACCGATTCAACCCTTCTGTGGCTCTGGTAGAACTCAGCCTCGTGTTACACATGTCTGCGATTGTGTACACAGCACCTGGATGTCAGCACGTTTGGGGAAGATGTTTATGACCGAGTTCTCTGCAAACACAAGAGGAAAAAGAAAGAGAAGAGCAGGAGGATTGTCCGTGATAAGAAGACTTTGCATGGTAGTTGTGTCTGTACTGTTCATTTCGTGTTATTTGTGTACATGAGTCCAATCATGTGGACATTTTAGCACAATAACGTTTGGTGCAATGGAAAATGGTACAAAGAGAAGGCATGTGTGTGCGGGTGGGAGTGTATGTGGTTATTTATGATCCATATGCTGACTGTTATGAAAGCAATACGCTATGTGTTTGTTTGTTTGTTTTTTTAATAAACATTTTTATTCAAGTTTAACATTTAATGAATGCATATATACATACAGGCGGACATACAAAAATTGTATTTGTAATTATCAATAATATTATTTGTTATTATACATTATTTAAACTATACGCTATGTGTTTTTTGTTTGTTTTGTTTTGCATTACAGTATAAAAGATCAGTGCATGATAGTCACAGTCCATACAGCTGCAATTTCTCCCACTTTCCCTATATTGACAGTACCGGCAACTGAACAGGTTCATGTGCTAAACCAGAACTAGCATCTTCTCAATGCACCGCTGTGATTTTTTTTTAACCTCAGTCCACTTCCTTGAAGTATACTCTGAACAAATAGTGTATCAGAAGAGCAGTATTGGCAAGAGGAGTAAGTGTTGTATTCAGTGCTGGGATCACCATGTTCCGTGCTTCCAGCCAACCTTAAGGACCCCCCCCCCCCCCGCCCCCGCACTCCCCCTCTCCCCCTCCAGGCCCCGCCCCATATCCTTCTAAACAAACTAATTGTGGCATTTCTAGAACATATTCGACCATTCTGTGGCTCTTGTCGAACTCAGCCGCATGTTAAGCGCGTCTGGAAATGTGTGCATAGCACATGAATGTCAACACATTTGGGGAAAATGCATGTGACAGAGTTATCAGCAAACACATACTGAGGACATGGATTGCGCAAAACTGAAAAGATGTTGCAACAGTTGAAAACACAAACGAAAGAAGATAATGTACAAAAGAGCATACATGTGAGAAAAGGAACAAACAAACTTGGGGGCTATTTCTGAACTTTTCATTTGTGGTTCTCTGTGTATGGGAGCCCAATGCATGTCAACATTCTAACAGAAGAACTTTTCGTGCAATGGAAACGGAGCAAAGAGAAGGGTGAGTGTGATGATGGAAAAGGTGGGTAGTAATTCATTGACCATTCCCTAACTATTATGTAAGCATGACGTTATGTGTTCTTTTCGCATTATAGTATGAAATGTTAGCCCACGTTAGTCACAGTATGAAGGATAGTTCCATGTATCATAGTCCATGACTGCTGCAATAGTCATATTTGGGATAGAGAGATCATGAAAACATAACTGTGCGTGAATCAAATACGAACAATAGAAACATGAGCAAACATATAAAGAAAAAAAATGTTTTGCAAAGTGAATGCCACATCCAATCTGATGGAACAATTTTGATATTTTATCCGAGAATTCCCCAAATGTCAAAGGTACTTTGTTATGAAAAATGGGATTTGTGCCAATTTACTTGGACTAAATGTCAATGTTTTGCGCAGGACGTTTGTATGTGACGTGGTGTAAATCCCATTACTTCGTAATCAGGCTTGTTGTTCAACTGACTGACAAAGCTAGTTTGTATAATGCCCACGTCATTGACACTAATTTCATCTCCAGTTCTGTATCGATTCTGATCTCATGATTTAATCACGCTAAAATCCGATCTTTCACTGACTCACTCAAGGCCTGACTAAGCGCGTTGGGTAACGCTGCTGGTCAGGCATCTGCTTGGCAGATGTGGTGTAGCGTATATGGATTTGTCCGAACGCAGTGACGCCCTCCTTGAGCTACTGAAACTGAAACTCACTGACTCAAAAATCAAATAGCTACCTTGATATTTTCATGCATCTCCCTCTCTCCTAACAACAGCAACAACAACAACATCAATAATAATGATAATAATAATAGCAATAATGATGATGATAATGATAATAATAATAATGATGTGATGATGATGATAATGATAATAATGATAGTGGATATCTACATAGCGCATTTCTTCAGAAATACTGCTCAAAGCGCTTATATAATTATATTGACAGTAACAACAGTTGGTCGACCAGATTCGTGTGCTGAGCTTCCATTAGTTGTTTTTTTTTGTTTTTTTTTTTTTAGTGCATCAATGTGCTGTTTGCCAAAGGGTTCTTCAGCTTCTTTGGAGTATCTGAACAAATTATGCTATTCGAAGAGTGGACTTGGCTGGTGCTGTACAAACGATTTGTGTCCAGTGCTGGGATCACCACATGCGTTGCGTGCTATCAACCAACCCTAAGGAATCCCCTGCTCTTCCTCAACCTCCTCTTTTCCAGTTCTGTCTTGTTTGAGCTTCCTGATCCTTTTTTTTCTGTTCCCAGTAATCCGGTTTG
Organism: Babylonia areolata; assembly: GCF_041734735.1. Classification (NCBI taxonomy): domain Eukaryota; kingdom Metazoa; phylum Mollusca; class Gastropoda; order Neogastropoda; family Buccinidae; genus Babylonia; species Babylonia areolata. The sequence continues at coordinate 38,024,041 of NC_134895.1, read as the reverse complement.
GTCCCCTATTCCTTCGTGATATAGTACACTTAGAATTTTATTTTGTTTTAGAATGTTCCCCCCAAAAAAAAACTAATTCGAAATAAATTGATACCACATAAGTATAAACCACATATGTCAATGTTCGGTTTATGCAAATCATTCAGTGCTGGGAAGAAAACACAACTTGTGTTTCAAGTAGATTCATAAAAACTTGGAAAGGGTGTGTAATTCAAGTTACATCTAAAATATACTTGTCAGTAATGTTTGAGTTTGATTTGTTTTGTTGGAAAAAATCATTATCAATTAGCGTGTGTGTGTGTGTGTGTGTGTGTGTGTGTGTGTGTGTGTGTGTGCGTGTGTGTGTGCGTGCGTGCGTGCGTGCGTGCGTGCGTGCGTGTGTGTGTGTGTGTGTGTGTGTGTGTGTGTGTACATGCGTGCGTGCGTGGGTGTGCGGGTTTTTTTTGCGTGTTTCGGAGACATTGTTGGACTGAAGTTGTGATTCAATGAGAATGTATTTCTATTGTATCTTCCACGCCCCAAAAGGGGCAAAAGGATTAAACTTCTTTGGATCTTTTAACTCACTCAGTACGGCCAGTCCTCTCTTCTCCTCTACACAGAACCCTCGGATGTCCAGTGGGTGTCTGAATGACCCAACCTTTAGCTTCCGTCGTCAGAATTGTGGTATTCTTTGTCAACATTCACGTCTTCAGTATAAGAGCCTTCCGCTTGCAATATTTTGATGATGGTAATTGGGGTGAAACGCTGTTAACGTCGCCTCTTTCGCCGTTCGTATGGAAAGAGTTAAACAGTTATCTCCGGTAGTAATCGAATTGTTTATTGAGACATTTGCATGCAGTCGCATGGCATTTTTGGTACGTCCATGGAGGAGGAGGAATTTTGTTTAATGTCCCGTCACACAAATCGGTGATTGAAGACATTTTGTCAAAGTATTTTATGAATACATTTGAGTATTATCGGTTAGAAGGGGTGGGAGATGTGAATGAATGGAGGATTGAGGGAAACTGGGCAAATGAGGGTGAAATGTGGGTGAAATTTGAAAAAAAGAAAACAAAATTTCTAAATTCAATTACAGGAAATTTCTTAAAGGACTTCGTAAAAGAGAAGTCGTTAAACTGACAAGCGAAACAACTGATAATGAATGCAAAAAGTCAAAAACATCAACGTTCTCAGTCACTTGTGAAGACACACTTTCGTGTACATAAGGCTTCATCAAGCTACAGTCAACAATTTTATGCTCAATTGTCAGGTTACTAAAGCATATGCACTTGACATTAGAACAATACTTGGTCCGTAATGAATTTGATGGAACGTCCATGACAGGCCAGCCCTTTACTATTATTAGCCCTGTCTCCATCTGAATCCAGTTTTGTAGGAATCTTCAAATCCAGTGTCCTCTTCACGGGAGCAGCAACGTGTTTCCAAGTGCCTGACTGTATATCCCTGTGGGTATCCCCGTGGCTGTATATCCCTGTGGGTATCCCCGTGGTTGTATATCGCTGTGGGTATCCCCGTGGCTGTATATCCCTGTGGGTATCCCAGTGACTGTACCGTGACTGTAATATCCCTGTGGGTATCCCCGCGGCTGTATATCCCTGTGGGTATCCCCGTTTGTGTATATCCCTGTGGGTATCCCCGTTTGTGTATATCCCTGTGGGTATCCCCGCGGCTGTATATCCCTGTGGGTATCCCCGCGGCTGTATATCCCTGTGGGTATCCCCGTTTGTGTATATCCCTGTGGGTATCCCCGTGGTTGTATATCGCTGTGGGTATCCCCGTGGCTGTATATCCCTGTGGGTATCCCCGTGACAGTATCGTGACTGTATATCCCTGTGGGTATCCCAGTGACTGTACCGTGACTGTATATCCCTGTGGGTATCCCCGTGACTGTACCGTGACTGTATATCCCTGTGGGTATCCCTGTGACTGTACCGTGACTGTATATCCCTGTGGGTATCCCTTTGACTGTACCGTGACTGTATATCCCTGTGGATATGCCTGTGACTGTACCGTGACTGTATATCCCTGTGGGTATCCCAGTGACTGTACCGTGACTGTATATCCCTGTGGGTATCCCTTTGACTGTACCGTGACTGTATATCCCTGTTGGTATCCCCACGACTGAGTGTATTTCCTTAAGGGTATCCCCGTGTTTGTACCGTGACTGTATATCCCTGTTGTGTATTTCCCTGTGGTTATCCCCGTGATTGTACCGTGACTGTATATCCACGTTGGTATCCCCGTGACTGACTGTATATCCCTGTGTGTATCCCCATGACTGTATAGCCCAATGGGTATCCCCGTGACTGTATAGCCCAATCGGTATCCCCGTGACTGACTGTATATCCCTGTGGGTATCCCCGTGACTGTATAGCCCAATGGGTATCCCCGTGACTGACTGTATATCCCTGTGGGTATCCCTGTGACTGTATAGCTCAATGGGTATCCCCATGACTGACTGTATATCCCTGTGTGTATCCCCATGACTGACTGTGCATCACTTTGGGTATCCCTGTAACTGTATATCCCTGTGGGTATCCCTGTGACTGACTACATATCCCTGTGGGTATCCCCGTGACTGTATATTCCTGTGGGTATCCCCGTGACAGACTATATCCCTGTGGGTATCCCTGTGACTGACTACATATCCCTGTGGGTATCATCGTGACACACTGTATATCCCTGTGGGTATCCCCGTGACAGACTATATATCCCTGTGGGTATCCCCGTGACAGACTATATCCCTGTGGGTATCCCCGTGACAGATTGTATATCCCTGTGGGTATCCTTGTGACTGACTACATATCCCTGTGGGTATCCCCGTGACAGACTATATCCCTGTGGGTATCCCCGTGACAGATTGTATATCCCTGTGGGTATCCCTGTGACTGACTGTATGTCCCTGTGGTTATCCCTCCGGTGCCACAAAACAAAAGCTAGTGTCCGGATCAGGCTTTATCCGCCTACAGGAAGGAGGAAAGTGCAGGGTTGTTCACAACCCAACATCTAGTGGACGATGTTGTAAGGCAATGTTGTTGTTTTTTTCCCCCACACCACAAGCTACGAGCTATTCATTGTTTTTTTTCTTGGGGGGTACGGGTAGGGTGGGAGGTGGTAGTGTACATAACACGCTGCACATATAGAGATGTACACAAAATCGGTATTATTTGTTTGAAAAAAAAAAAAAATTCTAATTCTGCATGAAGTTTTCAGAATCCTCCAAACTGCGTCAACATTACCATACTGTGGCAGCACGGATTCTCCAACACAAAACATTCACTCCATAATCCTCAAATGTGATTGGTGGAGCGCTGAAGACGACGTAGGCTTGTTTGTACAAAAACAACAACAGCAAAAAAAACCCCAAAACAAATCAAAATAAAAACAACAAACAAACAAAAAAACAACAACAACAACAACAACAAGCAAACAAACAAACAAAAAACAACAAAAAACCCACCAACAACACTCTCATCAGTTCTGGTGGGCTCAGTAATCCATAAATGTATGTAAGTATACAGACCCATCATACCGACACGTCATTATCCACAGTTTACCGTTTGACAAGTCAAGTGTTGGATGACTCTCTGCCCCTACATCCCCCCACCCCACCCCACCCCCGCCCCTCTCCCATTCCCAGCCCCCACAAATCCTGTATCGACCGTCACGATTGCTACTTAGTGCTGTATACTGTCCTCGTCTTCGGCTTAATCCACCCCACCCTGGACAAAGACACGGACCAGTCGCCTGACAAATGACCTGTCCCGGGGAACCATCAGAAATGGGGGAGCGGAGGGGGTGGGGGGGGGACCCGTGGGGGCGGGGGGGGAGGGGGATTAACGGAGTGACGTGGTTTGTGGCCAGAAAAGGTTACCAGACTGTGAACCGTTTGGTGAGGAGGGGTGTGGAGGTGGGGATGGGGGTGGGGGTTGGGGTGAGGGCGGTGGGGGCGGTGGGGGTTGGGGGTGGAGAGTGTTAAGGTGGTGGGGGTGGTGGAATGTTTTTGCGTTAGTGTGGTGTAACGAACGAAAGACTGGGAAGTGGTTTGTGTGAGGGGATGGTGATGATGATTGCAAAGTATCAGGGTGGAGAGAGAGAGAGAGAGAGAGAGAGAGAGAGAGAGAGAGAGAGAGAGAGAGAGATACAGACAGACAGACAGACAGACAGACAGACAGACGGGCAGACAGACAGACAGAGAGACAGAAAGTGAGAGAAGCAGACAAAAAGAGAGAGACAGACAGAAAGATAGAAACAGAGAGAGAGAGCGCACGCAAGAAATGCAGAACGACTGCTTTAAAAACAATAAAAAATGATTTGCAATCATTCATAATGACGAAATTCACACCAATTACACGCTAAAGATATATATATATATATATATATATATATATATATATATATATATATATATATATATATATATATATATATATTTATTCAAAAAAGAAAATAAACAACTGAACAGATTTCCCGGTGAAATACAGAAAACAACGACACGGGTGTTTATTTCACGAATCTCATTATCTAGTTGACTGGTCTGTATTCTTTCGTTCAGGAGCAACAGCGTCAAACAACATTGTGACTCCAAACCAGAACTAGTCATTCAAGCATCTGTCGTGATGTGACAGGGGGTAAAAAAAATACAACAGAAGAATGGGTAACGTTAAGAACCGCCTAAAAAACGTTTGGAGTTGCTGATTCGTATGTGAGAAACATATCCATAGCCTTTCCCTGTTTTCTCTGGAAGTTTCCATGACAGATATATGAGAAACTTTGAAGAGGAGTGTTGTGTTTGAATGTGGCTGAGATTTGGTGTGAGATGGACGTGGAGTTTCGAAGATGCGTAGGCAGTAAAAATACTGCAATCATTTTTTTTTTTTTTTTTTTTTTTTTAGATGTACAAACACAAGGAAAGATTTGCTTCAATACCACAGCGACATGACAAAATACATCTCTGGAGAGTCTATATAGCTTTCCAAGTCACTCGAACTATCATAATGTTGGCCTTTCTTTTGAAAATGGCTTGTCAAATGTTTTGAGTAGTAGAAAGACACGGTAAGCTCTAAGCTATTTTAACTCACCAGATCTTTTTCCCTCCGTCATCCAGTAGTTTCAATAATGTTTATCTTTTGTTCATTGCTATTTCGTGGGGAGGAGTGGGTGTACATACCGTAACCCTCTTCTGCACAGGCCAGGAATGAGCTCCTTTTATAAGTACATGTATTGTATTGGATTGCATTGTATTGCAGTGAGAGTGCATTGCATTATATTGTATTGTATTGCATTGCATTATTCTTTGTCACACCATATTTCTCTGTGAGATTCAGGCTGCTCTCCCAGGTGTAATCGCGTCGCTACAGTGAGAATGCCATCATTCATTTGTCTTTTTTTTTTCGTTTCCTTTTCTTTTTTTTTCTGCCTGCAAGTGCATTTATTTTCCAACCAGAGTGGAATTTTCTACATAATATTGCCAGTGACAACCCTTTTTCTTGCCGTGGGTTCTTTTACGTGCGCTAAGTGCATGCTGCACACGGGACCTCAGTTTGTAATCCCTACCGAATAACTAGCGTCCCATACTACAACTCAATAATCAGCGGGGCGGGAGAACATACCGGAGCGAGTGCGAGATTCAATCCCGTGCGCTCGGGTTCTCTCGCTTCCTTGGCGGGCAATTTACCCACCAGGCCAACACTCCCCTCATCCCTATGAACAATGAAGGTCTCCCTCTTGGCCTACACTCCTTAAAAACCACCTACAGAGGAAAGAAAGAAAGATGTCTCCGTGGATAGTACGTATGTATGATAGTCAGTCGTGTCCGACCATGACCATCAAAGCACGAGAGGAGGCAATTGTTGTCCCAAATGTCTGGGCTGGAATTTGATTATAGCGGAGAGTGTCTTGCCCAAGTTGCATCCCCGCTCTCTCGGCCAAGAGGGTTTTAGGACAGTCGGTGTTGGGATGGTTCCCAAAGGCCAACTAAACTAGCCCCCAAGGCTGCAGCACTAAGAGGCAGTGCAGTCTTGCCTCCAAATTTGAGAGTCATAGTCCTTCACAAAAGACTAAACTGTAAATGATTCCACACTGCAATGGAGAAACCATTGATCATATTTTACAGCTTTCACTTTGCTGTTGGGTCAACTGTAAGCTTATGTCAATCTGTGATATGACCTGAACGTTGGATAGACCATATATCAATTCGATTATCGTTTGTGGATCAGACCGCACGCGCACACCTTAACACCTCCTTGGAACTGGACTGAACATGGTCGTGCATCGTGCAAGCCGATCTGTCAGAATAGATATCTGCCATTGCAGTCAAGTCATAAATCCTGTGTCAGCCAGGAGAGATCAGATCAGCGCTGGAAAAATATCGTCGTATTCCATACAGAAAACCAGTCAATTTAGAGCCAGCAGTTAGCACGTCGTCACAAGAGGAAGGCAGTGACATGATGTCGCTGACGTTGTTTATCACGTAAATAAAACTCTTTAAAAAAAAGAGCAAAAATATGAAGCATACCAGAACCTTCAAAACAAACAATATTATATATTTCCACATAATTATGTGAAAATATGAAGTATACCAGAACCTTCAAAATAAACAATATATATTTCAACATAATTAAGTGAAAATATGAAGTATACCAGAACCTTCAAAATAAACAATATTATATATTTCAACATAATTATGTGAAAATATGAAGTATACCAGAACCTTCAAAACAAACAATATTATATGTTTCCACATAATTATGTGAAAATATGAAGTATACCAGAACCTTCAAAATAAACAAACTCTCACTTCCCCGCTAACTCTCTCTCCTTCCCTCTCTGTCTGTCTGTCTCTCTGTCTCTGTCTGTCTGTCTGTATGTCTCTCTGTCTGTCTCTGTCTCTCTCTCTCTCTGTCTCTCTCTGTCTCTGTTCTGTCTCTCTCTCACCCCAGCCCCTTATCCCCCACCCACCCTAAATACACACATACGTACACTCACACACAGGTAGACAAACTTCATTCGACATAATTATATTAAAAAAAACTGCAACAAAATTCACACTCTCTTACAAGGAATGATTCCAAACAGCTGCATGCCCCCAGAAAATACCAACAGAAAAGAGCGGAAAAGACATAAACAAACGATCAAGAAGGCAAAGAAAGCAACATTACAATAATTCGTACAACAGGCAAAATGACCAATCAGCCAGCCAACTAACAGGTCAAGCACTAGTGTACGTGTACGTGTACGAGTGTGTGTGTGTGTGTGTGTGTGTGTGTGTGTGTGTGTGTGTGTGTGTGTGTGTGTGTGTGTGTGTGTGTGTGTGTGTGTGTGTGTGTGTGTGTGTGTGTGTGTGTGTGTGTGTGTGTGTGTGTGTGTGTGTGAAACACAAGAACGTTTTGATTATTAAGGGGACAAAAAAAAAGGCTTTTTTTTTCTATGAAACGTGATATAATACAAATAATACAAGATAGCGTGGAAAGGTCCATGTGTGTGTGAAAGAAAGAAAGAAAGACAGAAAAAGAAAGAAAGAAAGAGACATAGACAGAGACGGAAACAGAGTGAGAGACAGACAGAGGAAAGAGAGAGAGAGAGGGAGAGGGGTGATAGAGAAAAAGTGAAAGAGAGAGAGAGGGGGTGGAATGGGGGAGACAAAGTCTGATAGAGAGAGAGAGAGAGAGAGAGAGAGAGAGAGAGAGAGAGAGAGAGAGAGAGAGAGAGAGAGAGAGAGAGACGCACAAACTGCTATCGCCCCTGAAAACCTACATCGTTAATGATCCCCCCCCCTCCCCCCGCAGCTCCTAATCCGAAATAGGTCGCACAAGTCAGACACCAATAAATATGAACAAAATCACACAGACAAATGAATTGATAAATGATTAAATAATTAGAGAGAGAGAGAGAGAGAGAGAGAGAGAGAGAGAGAGAGAGAAGACAAATATAATAAATAAATACATCCCTCGTTTATAAACAAGACTGACAACGAAACGGGCAGAGGCAGATTCCTCATTAATCATTAATAATCCATTGATCTGATTTCCACTTTCAGTCTCGCGTCGTGTCGGCGGCGTGTGCGTCTGTTATACATTCTTCTTCTTCTTCTTCTGCCTTCACTCGTATGCACACGAGTGGGCTTTTACGTGTATGACCGTTTTTACCCCGCCATGTAGGCAGCCATACTCCGTTTTCGGGGGTGTGGATGCTGGGTATGTTCTTGTTTCCATAACCCACCGACATGGATTACAGGATCTTTCACGTGCGTATTTGATCTTCTGCTTGCATATACACACGAAGGGGGTTCAGGCACTAGCAGGTCTGCACATATGTTGACCTGGGAGATCGTAAAAATCTCCACCCTTTACCCACCAGGCGCCGTCACCGTGATTCGAACCCGGGACCCTCAGATTGACAGTCCAACGCTTTAACCACTCGGCTATTGCGCCCGTCACCCTCTGTTATACCAAAGAAGCCAACAAAATCATCCTGTTTCTAGAACCACATCAAATGTGGTGGCTCAAACAGCACCCTCGGTGGGAAAAATAGCAACCAAATAAATAGAAAAACAAAACAACAAACAACAACAAAACAGGATGGCCAGTGTTGATCAGAAAAAAACCCCAAACAAAACAATCAAAAAAGAAAAGAAAAAGAAGAAAATTCCGTGGGTGTGTTGCTGATAATCAGCGAGGAAGGTTAACATTTTCTGTTTTGCTTTCCTTGCACGTATATGGATATATACGAAATGGGGCTTGGTCTTTAATGTGAACGAATCTCTGTGTGTGTGTGTGTGTGTGTGTGTGTGTGTGTGTGTGTGTGTGTGTGTGTGTGTGTGCAACGAATAAACGTTTGGATTGTTTCGTGTCACGAATCATTCGGGACGAAGGAAGACCGTGGGTGTTTCTGGTACCCATAAAATTGACATCTTTATAGACCTCATAATCAGAAAGGAAATGCTTCTTCTTGTCTTGTGGAATGTTCTCTCTATCCCTGTCTACCCTTCTTTTACTACATCCCTTCCTTTCTTCCTTTCTTCGTTCCTTCCTTTCTTCCTTTCTTTCTTGTCTTCTCTCTCTTTCTCTCTCTCTCTCTCTCTGTCTCTGTTTTAGCCTGTTTCTGTCTGCTTGTCTGTCTCTCTCTCTCCCTCTCTCTCCCTCTCCGCCTCTCTCTCTCTCTTATGCCTATGACGTACATGCACACGAGATAACAAACACACACACACACCAACCACACTCACATTAATACGGCTTTATGTGTTCCATCCCCCGCAAAAAAAAACAAACACCCCCCCCCAAAAAAAAAACAAACAAAAAAACACACACACACAAAAACCCACACAAAAAATAACAAAACAAAGAAACAAACAAAAAACCCCCCAAAAAAACAACAACAAAAACCAGCAATACAAATAACATAGGGACAAAACCCGAAACGAATTAGCCAGGATTTATGATAACCAGATCCATGGGATGGGTTGCAGACAGGGGATGGGCCATTAGGACCTTAATGAACGTCACGCACACACAGACTTCCCCCAATCTACAATCCATCATCCGTCTTGCAGGGAAACGAACGCTAATTCTATCCACAGGCCATCAGCCAAAGATATCGTCGCCAGGCAAGCAGTGGTGGACGTCACTGCTGGTGTCGTGTCTACCGATCAGTTTTCCTCTCTCGTTCTGCTATTAATCCACGGGCGGAATATCATGTTCTCGTGATGATTGGACCGAGCGATCAGGTGGCGAGGGACTTCACGTGTATGTATATATATATGCATTCATAATTATTCGGTGGACAAGAAACAGAACCAAAACCACTCCTACAAACCTTCATTATCTGTTTTACATATTTATATATTTATGCGAGGAAAAAAAACAACCCACAACATATCATTTGCAATAAAGTCAGTATCAAGTGCCGTTGAAAAAAAGAAGAAGAAGAAGAAGAGGAAGCAGTGAAATTACCTCCGAGCGATTGTATTATTTAGCTAGTCCATGAATTCATTTTCATTCAAAGATGATACCGTGTGCTCCTATGGGAAACAAAACTCGAATCATCGCTCAGCCCCCCCCCCCCCCCCCCCCCCACCCCCCTCCCTGCCTCCTCGCCCCTTGCCGCTATCCCCATGTGAACAACATCCCTAATGTAACCTCTTCCCATTCCTCTACGTATGGATCGATAGTTTGTGTGTCAGCTCCGATATTTTGTTTCCAATGTTTGGAGATTTGTTCATCGTGGTCATATAATTATCTGCATACATTTGTTGATGATTTTCCCTACGGAGATGTATGATGTATGACAGTCAGTAGTGTTCACCTTTGACTATAGAACAACAGAGGAGGAGGCAAATGCTCTCCTGGCTGCCTTGGCTACAATTTGATTACAGTGGAGAGTGTTTTGCTCAAATTACATCCCCACTCTCCTGAACAAGAGAGCTCAGTTAGGACAGTCGGCGTTGGGATAGTTCCCTAAAGGCTAACTGGTCCCTAAGGCTGTAGCACTAAGAGCCAATGCAATTCTGCCTCCTAGTTTGAGAGTCATAGTGCTTCACAAAAGACTAGGCTGTAAATGAATTCCCACTGTAGTGGATAAAACATTGATGATACAGCCTTCACTTTGCTGTTGATCCAGCTATAAGCTTATTGTCAACCCCTGATACAAGCAGAGCGTGATACGGCGATAACTGATTTTTTTTTAAATGTTCACATTCTGCGCAATTCTTTAAAATGCGTCGCCAGTGAACTATTTTTTATTCCCATGGTGCTATAATCCCGCTTTTTCCACTTTCCTTTTACTTCATTTTTGTCGCTTAGGTCTTGGGGAAAACGTGAGTGTGTGCCCGGCCAATAAGATGGCGGTTGGTTCGGACTGTTGGTGGACCTTCAAGGAGCCAGGAAAACGGCAACAAACGTGAAACTAGACGCGATCTGTTCCCCAGCCAGCCACCAGCTGACAAACCAAGCCAACTAACCAGTCAAAGGAGAGAGAGAGAGAGAGAGAGAGAGAGAGAGAGAGAATTCAGAATTCTAAAGTTTTTTTTCAATGATTAAGATTTTAGGCATGGTCTATTCTTCCAATCTGTCCTTGGAGAGAGAGAGAGAGAGAGAGAGAGAGAGAGACAGACAGACAGGCAGACAGACAGAGACAGAGACAGAGACAGAGACAGGGAGACAGAGACAGGGAGACAGAGAGAAAGAGGGAGAGACAGAGAGAAAACAAAGAAAAGAAAAGGAAAACTAGGACTCGGACGAAAAGGAACCCCTCACCATCTGAATAAAACAATCATGTACGCGTGGCTAGCGTTGTTTTATTAATCAGATGGAAATTTGTCTGACGGTATTGACAGTAAATGGGGGATGGTGGGGGTGGGGATAGACAGTGGGGAGCGAGGGGAGAGACAGGGGGAGTGAAAGGAGAGAGGGGACTGGGTTGGGATGGGTACTTTCCCCTTACAGTATGGCAGCCATAGTCACTGGCTGGGAACGTGGCTCACTCGTTCCGTTTGCTAAATAAAAAAAACAAACAAATTTCTATTTCGGCGTGTATTTCAGGAACTCCGACACTGTGGCATTTGACTCATAACAGTTGTGTCCGACAACGATCAGCTGAACAGAAGTGGAGGCATCTCCTGTCCCAACCATCTGGGCTAGAATTGGATGAATGAGGAGAGTGTCCTGCCCAAGTTACACCCCCACTCTCTCGACCAGGAGGGCTTAAGGACAGTCGGTGTTGGGATAGTCCCCCAAAAGACTAACTAGCCCTCCAAGACTGTAGCACTAAAAGTCAGTACAAATTTCCTTGCCTGAAAGTCATAGCCCTTCACAAACGACAAAGCTGTATATGAATGCCCGTTGCAGTGGAGATACCAGTTTAACTGTCAAATCCCATGTTGATGAGATGATTAAACAATGGTGGGAATTAACCTGGTCCTAATTCTTCAATGTCTTGATGAAATGTACGGTAATTTGTTTCCCAAAATGGAAGCAATGAGAACATACAGGTCTTTATTTCAGGTTAGCTTCCTGCGCTGAAAAAAAAAAAAAATTAAGCACGGGCGAGCATATTCTTTTTTGGCCAAGTTATATTGATTAATGAAGCTGTCAACTGCCTGCTCCCTTTTCCCTGTTTAAGTCTTCATCTCTCCTCAAAACCCACAAAAACCCCATGCATTTTGTGTGCTGCAACGCTCTTTGTTAACAATTCCCTGTTGAGTTAATTCTCTTGCGTTTCTTGCTTCGCCTTTTTTTTTTTTGTCGATTGATTTGTGGTTTGTCTCTTTAATAAAGCCAGATCACCGACTTGAGAGATGGTGACTGAACATATTGTCATTAGTTTTGAAAAAAAGACATTTTTTTTGTTTTTGAAGCCTTTTACTGTCCGGTGTCATCAATACTGAATTTCAAAGAAACAAAAGCGAATAAAGCTTACAAAGTAGGTCATTCAAAATTAGCACAAACCCGCTGCATGTAAAGCAGAAACACACACACACACACACACACACACACACACACACACACACACACACACACATATATATATAAATATATATATATATATATACATATATATATATATATATATATGTATATATATATATATATATGTATATATATATACATATATATATATATATATATATATATATATATATATATATATATATGTGTGTGTGTGTGTGTGTGTGTGTGTGTGTGTGTG
>NC_134895.1:37983857-38001357 GCF_041734735.1 Babylonia areolata | reverse complement strand
ATCTCCCTCTCTTTCGTTCTACGTTGTCAACACCCCTCTCCACCTCAATGAATCACCCTAAACCTATCTCCCTCTCTTTCGTTCTATGTTGTCAACACCCCTCTCCACCTCAATGAATCACCCTAAACCTGATCTGCTCCTCCTTTCGTTTCTATTTTGTCAAACCCCTCTCACCTCAATGAATCACCCAACATGTCTCCCTCTCTTTCGTTCTATGTTGTCAACAACCCCTCTCCACCTCAATGAATCATCCAAACCTATCTCCCTCTCTTTCGTTCTATGTTGTCAACACCCCTCTCCACCCCAATGAATAACCCTAAACCTATCTCCCTCTCTTTCGTTCTATGTTGTCAACACCCCTCTCCACCCAATGAATAACCCTAAACCTATCTCCCTCTCTCTCGATCTATGTTGTCATACATCCCTCTCCCCCTCAAATGAATCACCAAACCTGTTCTCCTCACTTTCGTTCTATATTGTCCAACACCCCTGTCCACCTCAATGAATCATCCAAACCTGTCTCCCTTCTGTTTCGTTCTATATTGTGAACACCCCTGTCCACCTCCAATGAATCATCCAACCTATCTCCCTCTCTTTCGTTCTATGTTGTCAACACCCCTCTCCACCCCAATGAATAACCCTAAACATATCTCCCTCTCTTTCGTTCTATGTTGTCACACAGAGAAATCTGCTGTAAAAAAAAGAAAAGAAAAAAAAAGAAATGCAAGTTCAGATAGAAAACTCCTCCGCGTGGACCATGTTTTCAAATAATTCTGTTGTTGATGAGGATAGCGGTGGTGGTGATGTTGTAGAAGTTTTCGTTGTTGATTTTGTTGTTGTTGTTGTTGGTGGTGCTGTTGCTGGTTTTGTTGTTGGTTGTTGTCGTTGTTGTTGTTGTTGGTGGTGGTGGTGGTGCTGTTGTTGATTGTGTTGTTGCTGTTGTTGTTGACAGTAGCATTGTCGAAAACTTTTCTTTATTTCAAAAGGACTATAACTACAAACGTAAGGGGAAGTGCAAGACTGCCTGAACTGCGCATGCAGACTTCAATTCGTACCTTCTGTTCATTAATTTTTGTCCCTTTCTTCTCTAATTTTTAGTCACCGATTCACCAAAAAAAAACCCAAAAAACAAAAACAAAAAAACAAAAACAAAAAACAAAACAAAACAAAAAACAAATAAAAGGTCACAGCTGATAATATGTTCAGCTAACTGGCTCCAAGATGTAAGAGAAAAAAACCCCACCTCTTAATAAATTGTATTCACGTCTCTATCGAATTTATCTTCGCCAAAGGTAGTTAAACATGTTGCGTTCTCGGAAAATTATTTTAGACAAGCAAAGCGAAATCGGAGACTTGTAGTAATAATTAGATAAATTTTGTCTTGGTGAAGGCAATTGAAATATTTCTTTATCTTTGTCAAGACAATTTCATCTCCTCGTTAAACTGAAAAGAACGAAAACTTTTCTGTGAATATTTTCACCGTGCTTATTGATTGATCGAATCAAATATGCTTATATTTTCTTCAGGAGAAAAAAGTGTTTGATAATGCATGGAAATGGGTGATTTTGTCCTTAAATGGAGCGAAGCACGGCTGTGGAAATATGGCATGAAAACGCTTTGGTTTGACTCGGCACAAATTCACCGCTTTATAAATACATTTATCATTATTAATACTATTATTCTTATTCTTATTATTGTTCATCTTCTTCTTCGTCTCCTCCTCCTTCTTCTTGTCATTATTATTATTATTATTATTATTATTATCATCATCATCATTATTATTATCATTATTATCATCATCATCATCATCGTTGTTGTTGTTGTCGTCATCATCATTATTTTCATCATCATTATCGTTATCATTGTCATTGTGATTACTATTGTTATTATTACCATAAACATTATCATTGTCATCGTCATCATTGTTGTTATCATCATCATCATCATCTTTATTATTATCATTATCATTATTGTTGTTGTTGTTATAGTTGTTGTTTTTCTTCGCTTTAAACTGATCTTTCTCATCTTAAACAGTACATTTTCATTTTGAAATTATACTCAATACATAAAAAGCTTGGATTTTAAAAAAAAGTGTATCACAAGTGAGTCTTGCCTCTCTTGTTATTATTATTGTTATCATCATCATCATCATTATCATCATTACGGAGAGTTATCTACAGGCTACTGAAACCAGGGGGTGCCCCTCCGGAAGCCCTGTATAGCAAGGCACACTCTCAAGAAGTCCCTTCATCTACTGCAGCATGGACCAAAGTCAGTGGTCAGTGGTCTGAACTCGCAGCTGACCGCAATGCCTTGGGGAAAAATGAATGAATAAATAAATAAATAAATTAATAAAACAACGTCCAAGCAGTCTGCCGCCAAGTTGGAAACCATCCCTCGAGTCAGAGCAACTTCCACGTGGAGGAGGATGCGACGAAAGGCAAGGAGACCCAACACCTTTTTCTCCAATCTGACACAGCAGTTTCCCTTCAGTCACTTGTGGACAGAGTGTGCCAGTCTCAGACAGAGCGTCACCAGTCATCGGCGTGTTCTGCACCTTGTTAATATTACGTGGCTCCACAACCCTTTCTCCATGGATCTTTGTCGGCACAGTCAAGTCACGGTTCTTCTTCTTCTTCTTCTTCTTCTGCTTCATCATCACCATCATTATCATCATCATCATCATCTTCTTCTTCTTCTTCTTCTTCTTCTTCTTCTTCTTCTTCTTCTTCTTCTTCTTCTTCTTCTTCTTCTTCTGCTTCATCATCACCATCATTATCATCATCATCTGGTTTTCTTCTTCTTCTGTTTGTCATTATCATTAGTAGTAGTAGTAGTAGTTGTAGTAGTAGTAGCATGGTATCTGTTTATTATTATTATTATTATTATTATTACTGTTGTTGTTGCTTATCATTGATATTCTTCCTCTTCTACTGTTTATTAGTATTGCTATTATTATTATTATTTTGTTATTATTATTATTATTATTATTATTATTATTATTATTATTATTATTAACATCATCATCATCATTATATCAGAAAATAATATATTAGTGGCCCATACAACACGGACGTGAAGGATTATCATACAAAATCAGTTAATTCGAGTATCACGAAACACAATTCTCTCCATGAATTTTGCTAATTACTTATTTATGTCATTCTGCTTTTTTTTCTTCTTGTTCTTCTTCATTTATATATAATTAGTAATATATCTGTCAAACGTGAACAACCCCTACTGAAATGGGCTGTGTGGCCTATTAATTGATAAACTACTGTCCGTGTCAGTGTCAGTGTCAGTGTTAGTGTCAGTTGTGTTTCGTTAGTGACAGCCCAGCGTGAGAGCGGGCGTCTTGAGAGGTGTCGCTCGCTCAGGCGTGGTGGAGAAAGGAAGACAGCTGCATTGGCTGTGTGGTCGTCAGGATGAAAGTATCATCAAGACCCACGGCCGGGTTTCAAGGAGTCCAGATAATCAACTTCTTTTGGAAAGGAGGACGGGGTGGGGGGGGGGGGGGCACATTCGTCCAGTGTGAAGACGTGGAAAACGACGCAAGCTGCGGGGATAAGAGTGGGATGATTGACGGAGGGATTCCAAAGGACTAGGGGCTTGGCCAGTGACAATCTTCCAATCACCATGTCAAGATCAGTCTAACTGCCTCTCAGAACAGTAGACAATGGCAGGCAAGGCAGGCTGGCAGTTTCAGGAACAAAACAAACACGTGAACAACCCCTACTGAAATGGGCTGTGTGGCCTATTAATTGATAAACTATTGTCCGTGTCAGTGTCAGTGTTAGTGTCAGTTGTGTTTCGTTAGTGACAGCCCAGCGTGAGAGCGGGCGTCTTGAGAGGTGTCGCTCGCTCAGGCGTGGTGGAGAAAGGAAGACAGCTGCACTGGCTGTGTGGTCGTCAGGATGAAAGTATGACGTACGTTGTCAGGGAGGGCAGGGGAAAGCTAACAGGTGGAAGAGAAGTTGGTTTAAATAATCTTTAATTATTCAGCAATACACATGATTACAATGCAATGAATGACAAAAGAGCATCAACAAGCTTAAAGCTTATACTGTGTTCACAACGTTGCACTTCAATTTTATCAGGACGGCTGATGAACCATATTATGACTTGTATCAAATAACATTCATAAACAGTAAGTAATGAAATAATGAAATAAAACAAATAAACAAACAGTACATAATATAGTAAAAATAATGCTAATATCAATATTAACATGATATTAAATTTATTATCACAAGAAAAGAAGTTAAAGATAATATCACGATGAACTGGGATTTTTTCCATTGACTATCAGTCATAATATCATCATCATCATTATCATCAAATAAATATGATCGTAAATAAATATCATCGTAAATATGATGGACGTTGTCAGGAAGGGAGGTCAGGGAAGAGGGGGTGGGGGGAGAGGGTTGATACGTGGAAGAGATGTGAATTACGTATCACTGTGGTGAAATGAGGGGGTTTTGCATTGACGGTCGTAATGTAATCAAGACAACGTAGATATGACGAACGTTGTCAGAAGATGGGGTGTGTTGACACGTGGAAGAGATGTGAACGAGATCACGATGAACTGCGAGTTTTCCATTGACTGTCATAATAAAATCAAGACGTAAACATGACGAACGTTGTCAGGAAGAGCGACGGGGGAAGAGTGGAGAGGGTGTGGGTGTGTGTGCGTGTGTAGGGGGGCTGGGGGGGGGGAGGGTTGATACGTGGAAGAGATGTGAACTATATCACGGCGCACTGGGATCTTTCCATTGGCTGTCAGTCGCAATGTAATCAAGACGACGTAGTATGACGAACGTTGTCAGGAAGGGGGCGGGAAAAGATGGGAGGTGGGGGTTGATATGTGGAAGAGATGTGAACGATATCACGATGAACTGGGATCTTTCCATTGACTGTCGGTAGCAATATAATCAAGAAAAACGTAAGCATGACGAACGTTGTCAGAAAGCAGAAGGGGGAAGAGTGGAGGGGGTGGGGGTAGGAGGAGGAAGATGAGGTTGATACATGGAAGAATTGTGAACGATATCACGATCAATTGGGATTTTTCCATTGACTATCGGTCGTAATATAATCAAGACGTAAATATGACGAACGTTGTCAGGAAGGGGGGCGGGGGAAGAGCGGGATAGGGGGGTTTGGAGTGGGAGGGAGGTGGGGGGGTGGGGGGGGAGAGGCGGGTGTTGATACGTGGAAGATGTGAACTATATATATATCACGATGAAGTGGGATTTTTTCCCATTGACTGTCGTAATGTAATCAAGACGTAAATATGACGAACGTTGTCAGGAAGAGGGACGGGGGAAGAATAGGGAGGGGGTTGATATGTGGAAGAGACGTGAACTTTATATCACGATGAAGTGGGCTTTTTCCCATTGACTGTCGTAATGTAATCAAGACGACGAACGTTATTAGGAAGAGGGCAGGGGAGGAAAAGAGGAGGATGGGGTGGGTGTGCGTGAGAGTTGCAACGTGGAAAAAAAAGTACACAACTACAATACCAAGAACTGGGTGCAGAACAAAGTCAAGATCACACACGATTAAACACACTTCTCCTCAGTCAACCATACCCCCTGTTAAGAGGACGATACAAAGGATTTGGCGGAAAGACTGCCTGGGGAAGACAGCGAGCTTTGGTTTGTCTGGGAAAAGAATGACTCACGAGACCCACGGCCGAGTTTCAAGGAGTCCAGATAATCAACTTCTTTTGGAAAGGAGGACGGGGTGGGGGGTCACATTCGTCCAGTGTGAAGACGTGGAAAACGACGCAAGCTGCGGGGATAAGAGTGGGATGATTGACGGAGGGATTCCAAAGGACTAGGGGCTTGGCCAGTGACAATCTTCCAATCACCATGTCAAGATCAGTCTAACTGCCTCTCAGAACAGTAGACAATGGCAGGCAAGGTAGGCTGGCAGTTTCAGGAACAAAACAAGACGTCTATTTCAGTTTCAGTTTCAGTAGCTCAAGGAGGCGTCACTGCGTTCGGAAAAATCCATATACGCTACACCACATCTGTCAAGCAGATGCCTGGCCAACAGCGTAGCCCAAAGCGCTTAGTCAGGCCTTGAGGAAAAAAACAAACAAACAAAAAAACCATAAAAAGAGAACTACTACTACTACTAATATGCATAAGGCGCAAAAAAACTTGATGAAGTCAACTAAAAATAAAAATTAAAAAAAAAGAAAAAAAAGAAGAAAAAAAAGACGTCTAACTCATTTCTATTGTCTAACCCTTCTTGTTTGTTTTTCTGTTGGGACTTTCCAGAATCGCTGCAGCTGTTTCATTTTGTTTGAGGTTAATCTGACTGCGAGTCGCCATCTCTGTCCCTAAACATCCCATGTACCATTTTGTTTGAAGTTAATCTGACTTTGTGTCAGCATGTATGTACTTAATTAAACATCTCAGGTACCATTTTGTTTGAAGTTAATCTGACTGTGTGTCACCATATCTGTACTTAAACATCTCATGTACCATTTTGTTTGAGGTTAATCTGACTGCGTGTCACCATATCTGTCCTTAAACATCTCATGTACCATTTTGTTTGAGGTTAATCTGACTGCGTGTCACCATCTCTGTCCTTAATTAAACATCTCATGTACCATTTTGTTTGAGGTTAATCTGACTGCGTGTTACCATCTCTGTACTTAAACATCTCATGTACCATTTTGTTTGAGGTTAATCTGACTGCGTGTCACCATCTCTGTCCTTAATTAAACATCTCATGTACCATTTTGTTAGGGGTGAATCTGACTGTGTGTCACCATTTCTGTCCTTAATTAAACATCTCATGTACCATTTGTTAGGGGTTAATCTGAATGTGTGTTGCGATGTACCATTTTTTTATGTTTATGCACTTACATGTGGTGTACTTGTCAAAATGACATTTGGGGGTTTTTGTTGTTGTTTTTGGCAAAACAAATGTGTGTACTAATAGAATACAAATAATCTTTATATTGTCTCATAAAGATGAGAGAAACAGACCCTCCCATAACATCTTCTACAGAAAGGGCGGTACCCGGTTGAACCTGAATCCCAAGTCAACACCAACAGCAGGCGTTTCTTCAGAAGAGAAAAGTTCACCTGGGAACCAAAGCTGAAAATCGGAAGAGGGCCAAAAACAAAATGTGTCAAGTGTGCATGTTGCTGCTATTTCTGATGGTGCTGATTTATTGTTGACACTTTTTTTGGTTGCTGATGCCGTTTCGGTTCTTGCAGTTGCTGCTGCTGGTATCTATCAATGATGGGGTCAGAAAATATTTTGGACACAAGTCTTCATCTGTCAAGCTAGCTATACATTTAACCAAGCACTTCTTATATTCTAAATGCCCGCACTAGCAGCAGGGCTGGCACAGCAATCCAAACAAAGAAAAGATAACCTCACAGCTTACGTTGTTTTAAAAAACGACAGCTCCAAAATGCACCAGCGAGTGCTTTGGGATAAAAATGTGTTCATGGCGCAGTCTAATTTGTCTTCAACAAACGCAGAGGAACGTTTTTTTGTCTCTCAACAATCAGCAGATTGCTCGCAGCAAGTAATGCGAATTCAAGGAGACGTCAAGATTTGTCTTCGTCTTTCCACTCACATTCTTTCTCAAGACAGGTTCTGCTGCCCACAATTCAATTTGCTTTTTTTTTCTTTCAAAGGCAGTGCTATTTCCTCAACGATTAAAGTATAGGAAAGCCGAATGATTAAAATTCAAACCGCGAAGGGGCAATGGATCGAATGGCGTTTTTTGGCTTTTGTTTGTTTTTTGTTTGTTTGTTTTTTTTTTTGTTGCTGTTGTTGTTTCAGAGAAAAAAAGAACTATATCATATTCATTTGTTGTTGTTGTGAATGCAAGTAAATGCCAAATTTTTCACAGACGAAAACCCACAGGCTCAAAGGAGGAATGTGATGTGGCAGAAAGGTTAACACGCTTATATATCAATACAGTGTCCGTGAGGGGCTGGGTTCGAATCCCGGCCTCGCCCCTTCTCCCACGTTTGGACTGGAAAATGAAACTGAGCGTCCTACACGAAGGTCCCGTGTGCAGCACGCACTTGACGCACTGAAAACGAACCTTTGACGACATTAGTGTTGGCCTCTGGCAAAATTCTGTTGAAGAAATCAGTGCTGATAGGTAAACAAATTACGTTTCTTTTCACCCCTCTTTTCACGTGCTACGATACACAGACCGCTGTGTGTTCAGTGTGCCTTCCACCTTGTTTTCACCTGCTCCTTTGATTGTGCCGCACATTATCAGTTGTTGCTGCGTGTGTTTAAGTATATGTCAACAATCCCCCCTTCCCTCCTTTTTTCTTTAAACAAAGTGAACAATGATTAATGATTGCAGCATTGTCTGCGTAGACTAACTCATTATACACCCCCCACACCCCCTTTTTTTTAAAGACTCCCTTAAATGTGTAAACGGAAAAAAAAGATTGATTCTAAGTTTTGTGCACGTATTAATTTTGTATGATTTGTACCTCTTCCTTCCATATGATTGTAACAAGCCCAAAATCAGTAAATGAAAAGTTGTATTTATTCCATAAATGCTATTGATTACTTTGACATAGTTATGTAATGCCGGGTATTGGTCTGACTATTTCCATGGTTTTTAGTTGATTGTGTTATTCAAACGGTGGTCGACCCAAGAAAGTCCGGATAAAAAGAAAGAAAAAAAAACGTATGCAGGCACTCAAAGCCTGACAAAGTGCGTCGGGTTATGCTGCTGGTCAGGCATCTGCCTAGCAGATGTGGTGTTGTGTATATATCATGAAAATGTCCGAACACAGTGACAGCTCCTTGAGAAACTGAAACTGAAATAGGGTCACACTTCTTTTCAAACCATGTAAATTGAGGGGTTTTGTTTTGTTCAACAGACACATTGTTTTATTTTGTCTTGGTTTCTTTTCTTTTTTTTTTTAGCTTGTTTTCTTGCTGTTCTGTTTTGTGGACTTTTTGTTTGTACATTTAGCCGTTTGTTAGAAGGACGGGCGCAATAGCCGAGTGGTTAAAGCGTTGGACTTTCAATCTGAGGGTCCCGGGTTCGAATCTCGGTAACGGCGCCTGGTGGGTAAAGGGTGGAGATTTTTTCGATCTCCCAGGTCAACGTATGTGCAGACCTGCTAGTGCCTGAACCCCCTTCGTGTGCATACGCACGCAGAAAATCAAATACGCACGTTAAAGATCCTGTAATCCATGTCAGTGTTCGGTGGGTTAAGGAGACACGAAAATACCCAGCATGCATGAACCACGACAGAGTCATCGGCAAGTCGATGTTGGTCGTGTAACGGAAAGAAAGAAAGAAAAGAAAGAAAGGATTAATGACATCCGAGCACACTTTGCTAGAAAAAAAGAATTGTGTGGTTGTGGTTTGTTTGTTAGTTGGTGGAAGTGGCACTGTTTTGTATTTGTTTTCTATTTTATTTATGCAGATCTGGAATGAATGTTTGTTCAAGCATTAAAATCATTCACCGAGTTGATGTATACGCTTCTGTTTGTATGGTTCTCGGTCGGTATAAAAATCAGATTTTGAATTCGGATACTTGAAATGATTCACGCGAGGGTTTTTTTTTCTTGCATTACAGACTTCTTCTTAGTTGGACAACACTGTGATAGAAATGTCATAAGAAACCGACTACCTGACCCATCCCACCTGTCACCCCTCCCCCCACCCTCTCTCCCCTCTCTCCCTCCCTTTTCCCCCGCCCCCCCCTCTCTATCTCATATCCTTCCTACCTGTCCGTGCGTGCGTGTGTGTGTGTGTGTGTGTGTGTGTGTGTGTGTGTGTGTGTGTGTGTGTGTGTGTGTGTTCGTTCTTTAGCGTCTTTTCACTATCAGTGATATTAGACGATTAAAAAAAAGGGGGATGGGGTTGGGGAGAGGGGGGTTGGGGAGAGGAGGAATGAGAAGTCAGGATAAGACAGAAAAGGTAGAAAACTGCTAATGCATAACTAACATGAAATTAGCTCTAACAGTAACAATTCAATGATGATGATACTAACTAAAACCATTAACACAATTATGAAGTACATTAAAGGAATGCAGAAATAGGGCTGTGAACTACTAATGTTTTTGAAAGTTCTAACTAAAAGAACCTCGTTAGAAATAACTCCCCCAAAATCATCTGCAGAATAGTTTCTCTCTATGAAATACTTGGGCAAGAAGATATGTAACTGCTGACAGTGAAACAAACTATGATGCAAGCCGAACTGCATGTGTGCGTGAGTGTGCATTTGTGCGTGCGCAATATATATATATATATATATATAATATATATATATATATATATATATATATTGTTATCGTCTCTCTCATTTTGTTACAGACTCTACAGGTTCTATTTCCAGTTCCAGATTCAGTGAAGCGTCAAAACGTGCATGCTTATCAAAGTACGCTCCATCACATCCCCTTAACATGTTACGAACATAGTTATTACTTTCCTATTGATTTTGACATTACCATAAGTGAATTCATCTGTCATCAATCTCTCTCTCCCTCTCTCTCTCTCTCTCTGCGTGCGTACGTGTGTGTGTGTGTGTGTGTGTGTGTGTGTGTGTGTGTGTGTGTGTGCGCGCGCGCGCACACACACGTTTTCTTTCTTTCTTTCTTTCCATATGCATCTTATTATTACCGTGCTTATAACTTTATGCAGTATTGTGTAGTTAAGACCCTGTTCAGGGCGGAGACTGGATGTAAAAAGAACACTCCAGTACTTATCAATCATCCTCGAAAATAAATAATTTGTCTTGTCCTGTCTATCTCTCAATCAATCAATCAAACAATCTATTTATCTGTCTGTCTATCTACCTTTCTGTCCATCTCTCGCTCTTTGCACTGACAAAGTTCGGAAACAATATCATCGGCATCGGATTATTTCACGCATAATCGGATACTTCTCGTAATCTCACTGTCTCGGCAATGCATGATCTCTTACGCGCTCATTCGCTCCTTTGATGGCACCACATGCACGTGCATGACGTGCACAATGACAATACCGGGTGAAAGTGTCTGCAGTCCAGTTTTAACTCTCTCCATACGAACGGCGAAAGAGACGACGTTAACAGCGTTTCACCCCAGTTACCATCATCAAAATATTGCAAGCGGAAGGCTCTTATACTGAAGAGGTGAATGTTGACAAAGAATACCACAATTCTGACGACGGAAGCTAAAGGTTGGGTGATTCAGACACCCACTGGACATCCGAATGGTCTGTGTAGAGGAGAAAAGAGGACTGGCCGTACTGAGTGAGTTAATGAACAGCACTGAGTTCAGAGCAGTGATGACGTCAACAAATGAGAGACATGGACACAGAGAGAGAGAGAGAGAGAGGGAGACAGACAGACAGATCACACAAGACACCTCATCTATTGACTCACACACAGTTGATCACTGGCCAGTTCATTGATTGATTGATTGATTCATTCATTCGTTCATTCATTCGTCTATTCATTTTGGTGTTATTCAATTTTTTTTCGAGGGCTATGTGTGGTACTTGGAGGTGTGTGGTGAGGAAAAAAAAAACATTAAAAGAACAGAAGAAAAAGACGGTGCTAAAAGACATAGAAAGTTATTCATTCATCCAATAATTCCATCATTCACTCTTTCACTCTGATTAAAAAAAAAAAAAAAAAAAAAAAGAAAAAAAAGTCACTCAACACGAACAATGCAGCTTGCATATGTTCATTCTTCCAGGAATTCACTTACTCGCCCTTTCACTCTTACACACACACACACACACACACACACACACACACACACACACACACACACACACACACACACACACACACACACACACACACACACACACACACATATATATATATATATATATATATATATATATATGCTCACTAAACACGAACAATGTAACTTACCTTTATTCATTCATTCAGGAATTCACTCATTCGCCCATTCACTCTGATATATATATATATATATATATATATATATATATATATATATATATATATATATATATATATATGATAGATAAATAGATATGTATATATATATATATATATATATATATATATATACATAAATATGTATATATATATATATATATATATAAATATGTATATATATGTGATAATATAGATATAAATACACACACACACACACACAACACAACACAACACACACATTTATCATACACACATACACAAAGCTCACAAAACACGAACAACAACAACAAACAACAAACAACAACGCCACCACCACTGACCTTGACGGGCACGCAGAAGGACACCAGCACCAGATCGGCAGTGGCCAGTGACGTCAGAAAGATGTTGGTGATGGAGCGCAGTCTCTCGTTTCGCAGCACCACGAGTATGACGAGGGAATTCCCGCCCAGGCCGAACAGCAACGTAAATCCGTAAACAATGGACACTGGCACCACTTCTGCGATGGGCAAGGAGGCCATGGAAGCGTCATAGTCGTAGATGTAGTCCTCGTAGGCATCGACCAGAGTGACATTTTCTCCAGCCGTCACTGTAGCGGAAGTGACGTTGATGGTGACGAGGTCTGACGTCAGGGTGGTGGCATCCATGGCTTGTTTTGTTTTGTTTTGTTTTGTTTGTTTCGTGGGTGTGTTGAGTTCCTTCTCCAAGTCAGTGGTCGGTGGTGGCGTGTGGTGTGTTCGGTGTGAAACTTGTTTGTTTCTTTCTTTGTGTTGTCGGAGTTAGTTTTCACAGCGATCTGTGTTGTTGGACGTCATCTGTGTAGAAAATATTAAAATGTTTAACATTTGTTCTTCGTTTCGTGTTAGAAATAAAACACAACTTAAACGGCAATGGTCACATGCTAACTCCGTACACATACTGCTTTTTCTTCAAACCAGAATACAACTGCAAATGTAAAGCGAACCAACACACACACACACACACACACACACACACACACACACACACACACACACACACACACACACACACACACACACAACTCTCTCTCTCTCTACCTATCTATCTCTCTCTCTCCCTGTCTCTCCGTCATGAACAATTCTACACACACTTAATCAATCCACATTATTTGTGTCTCTGGAATTTTGCCTTCATGAAGCCTCCTTACATAGCAAAAGAATGATCACATTCTGCATTCCCTGCTCGTCATCAGTCCTTGTGACTATACCATCCAAATATGTAGGCCTGCAGTGTGTTGTTGTGAACAAAATATCATCAAAATATGTAGGCCTGCAGTGTGTTGCTGTGAACAAAATATCATCCAAATAATTTTTTATGTAGGCCTGCCTGCAGTATGTTGCTGTGAACAAAAATATCATCCAAATATGTAGGCCTGCCTGCAATGTGTTGCTGTGAACAAAATATGATCCAAATATGTAGGCCTGCCTGCAGTGTGTTGCTGTGAACAAAATATCATCCAAATATGTAGGCCTGCCTGCAGTGTGTTGCTGTGAACAAAATATCATCCAAATATGTAGGCCTGCCTGCAGTGTGTTGCTGTGAACAAAATATCATCTAAATATGTAGGCCTGCAGTGTGTTGCTGTGAACAAAAATATCATCCAAATATGTAGGCCTGCCTGCAATGTGTTGCTGTGAACAAAATATGATCCAAATATGTAGGCCTGCCTGCAGTGTGTTGCTGTGAACAAAATATCATCTAAATATGTAGGCCTGCAGTGTGTTGCTGTGAACAAAATATCATCAAAATATGTAGCCCTGCAATGTGTTACTGTGAACAAAATATCATCCAAATATGTAGGCCTGCCTGCAGTGTGTTAATGTGAACAAAATACCATCCAAATATGTAGGCCTGCAGTGTGTTGCTGTGAACAAAAATATCATCCAAATATGTAGGCCTGCCTGCAATGTGTTGCTGTGAACAAAATATGATCCAAATATGTAGGCCTGCCTGCAGTGTGTTGCTGTGAACAAAATATCATCTAAATATGTAGGCCTGCAGTGTGTTGCTGTGAACAAAATATCATCAAAATATGTAGCCCTGCAATGTGTTACTGTGAACAAAATATCATCCAAATATGTAGGCCTGCCTGCAGTGTGTTAATGTGAACAAAATACCATCCAAATATGTAGGCCTGCCTTCAGTGTGTTGCTGTGAACAAAATATCATCCAAATATGTAGGCCTGCCTGCAGTGTGTTAATGTGAACAAAATATCATCCAAATATGTAGGTCTGCAGTGTGTTGCTGTGAACAAAATACCATCCAAATATGTAGGCCTGCCTGCAGTGTGTTGCTGTGAACAAAATATCATCAAAATGTGTAGGCCTGCAGTGTGTTACTGTGAACAAAATATCATCCAAATATGTAGGCCTGCCTGCAGTGTGTTACTGTGAACAAAATATCATCCAAATATGTAGGCCTGCCTGCAGTGTGTTGCTGTGAACAAAAATATCATCCAATTATGTAGGCTTGCATGCAGAGTGTTGTGAACATGTATAGTATACAGGCCTGCAATGTGTTTTTTGTGACCAAACCATCCGATTATGTTGGCCTGTAAGTATGTTGTTGCAAAAATGACCAATATGTTTAAACTTTTCTTTCGTACAAAATTATGTAGACGAGCAAACAAAATGAACTAACATTGAAAACGACACACAAACAGACACATATTTAGTTCTGGTATAATACCGTCTTTTGATACAATGTTAGGTAACTGTAATGAGCCTGAACTTCGCAAACTGAAACAAAATCAGGTTCTAAGATATGCTTTCTGAAGGGCATTGAACAGAAAAAAAAGTACAACTAGTTAACTAGCTAACTAGTTAACTAACTAACTAAAGAAACAAAGAAAGAAAGAAAGAACAAGCAAAGAAAGAAAGAAAGAAAGAAAAGAAACAGAAGCTTGGGTCGTATTGTGCTGAACAAATGAGGCAAGCTTCAGTTTCAGTTTCAGTAGCTCAAGGAGGCGTCACTGCGTTCGGACAAATCCATATACGCTACACCACATCTGCCAAGGGAGATGCCTGACCAGCAGCGTAACCCAACGCGCTTAGTCAGGCCTTGAGAAAAAAAAAAAAAAACCAAAAAAAAAAAAAAAAAACCCGCACACCACTGCTCTGTGCGACAAGTTGATTAACATCTACAGCTTCGGGTCACATCAGGCTTGTCAAACATCGCAACTCACATCCCTTTCACATCGACCAGTAAAGATTTTACTCTCATAATGCGCATTGGGGACCTTTCAGAGGGGAAAAAAAAGTCTGATAGATTGTTTGATTCGTTTTACGGCATGATCTCTTTTGATTGTCTTCTCTTACTTATGTTTTAAAATGATGTGTGTATGTTTGGGGGTGGGGGTGTGGGTGGGGTGCGTGGGGGGAGGGGAGTGAATGCTTTTTTAGTGTGCTATTGTAAAACGCATAGAGCTTCAAGAATATGCGCCACAGCAAATCGCCCTAATAAATGAATGAATAAATGAACAAACAAATAGATAGATAAATAGATAAATAAATAAATAAATAAATGTACGACAAGAAACTCTACATTTCACCATCCACAGTCACATATTAGGCCCTTGCTAGTTCGCGAATGGCCCCTTTTCTAACAACGAAGCATTTGGCAACACGATTTGGGAAGGAGAAAAAACATTGTGCTCGCTGATCTCACAGTAACAAAAACAAACAAACAAAAAAAAAAACAAAAACAAAAAACAAACAAACAAAAAAAAACTTGATGGGAAATGTATTCACAAAACACAACTATCATTGCCTTAACTGCTGACTGTACACTCCCGCAGATCGGAGACACGAAACGAGCGGTCGTTCTGGGGGACACTAGAATCGGGACAGCAAGGACACTTTGAGTGATGGCCAAGAGGTAACGCGCCCGCCTAGGAAGCGAGAGAACCTGAGCGCACTGGTTCGAATCACGGCATAGTCGCCAGTATTTTCTCCCCTTCCGCTAGACTTTGAGTGGTGGTCTGGACGCTAGTCATTCGGATGATACGATTAACCGAGGTCCCGAGTGCAACGTGCATGTAGCGCACGTAAAAGAATCCACGGCAACAAAAAGGATTGTCGATGTCCCTGGCAAAATTCTGCAGAAAAATTCACTTCGATAGGAAAAGAAAAAAAAAAAAATTGCAGACAAAAAAAAAGAAAAAAAAAAAAATTGCAGACAAAAAAAAAGAAAAAAAAAAAAGGGTGGCGCTCTCAGTGTAGCGAAGCGCTCTCCCTGGGGACAGCAGCCCGAATTTCATATAGAGAAATCTGTTGTGATAAAACAAAGAGTAATACAACACAATACAATACACTACAAGAACGCCACTCACGTCAAAGAGGTTTAAAATATCATTTCCTGGTTGCTACAAACTGTGGCTATTGTTTATTACTGTCTTCCTTTTTCTTTCACCAGTCCCCTCCAGCCCCATTCCCTCCACCCCACCCCACCCTCCCTCTTTCAATACTCCCCCCCACCCACCCCACCCCGTCCCATCTCCCGACTCCTCCAACAGTCATAAAGGGAGAGAACGGGGTTTGCTTCCTTCCCCTGAAGGAAGAACGGGGTTAGATAAGCTTTCTGGTGTAAACCGTTGCAGGCCGACACTCTCCAGGGGGGAACTGAGGAAAATCATAAAACAAGTCTCCTTCTCTGCCATAACTTCCCTTCCCCGAGTCCCTTGAGGGAGGGTAAACACAACACAGTTTTTGCTGAAACCTCTGAATGCCTGCGGCATGCAACAATAATTATCAACGATGCTGTCTTTTTGGTCTTCAAGGTTTCATTTTCTTCCATTAATTTTGCATTGCCGGGAACTGAAAACAGGGGCATGTAGTGAGCAACTTACTCTGAACGAAGAGTTATCCCCCTTAGGTCTCTCTTTTTTTTTCTTTTTTTTTTAAACCGTTTGTAATTGTGAGCATCAGTTCAGAAAAAAAGACGTTGTGCTTCAGTCTGTGACTTTCAGTCTCGAATTGTAAACAGCTGATTACTGCAGCTGTATAGACAACGGTGGGGGAGGGTCAGTAGGAACAAACAAACAAACCATCATGTCATTTTGGGCATCATCCACATTTCTTCCCCCTGTTCTCTTCATGTTTAGAATACGGAAAAGGTTGTAAATTGGTTAATGGCATCGTTATAAAAATAAAAACAAGAAAAAAAAGCTCTGTGTTTTTTCCCCTCCATTGCTTGGCTGGCCTTCTTTACGTAAGGCATTCGAGAGGGGAAGAAACGTTGAGTTTGTATCACACTGTTATTTACCAGTTAACAACCTTATTTTTCGTCTTCGGATCGATACTGAATAATTAAAAAAAAAGATTTAAAAAAAAAAATGGGAAGAAATGTGGATGTTGTGCCTCATTTTGTTATCGACGCCACGACCATAAAAGGCTGACTTCTCGTCTTAATTAAAACCAGTGTAGGGGAAGCCAAAATAATGTTAAAGGGTCAATTAAGATAACTTTGTGAAAAAAAAAGATCAGTTTGTCCACAGTTCGTTCCGTCAACGTTTGAGATGGAAACCCGAGAAGAAATACGAAATAACACACATTACAAGAGTTAATAA
>NC_134895.1:37971357-37978857 GCF_041734735.1 Babylonia areolata | reverse complement strand
TTGGAACTGCAAAAAATACTCCTCTTCCTTCTGCCCACACTTTATCTGAACACCCCAATGTCTTCTCCTCTTTCTTTTTCGACAAAGTCCAAAATATTCGTACCATCTTAGACCAAATGTCTTTCCAACCTGATCCTCAATTCAGCATCACTCCTCTCCATTCCTTTAATCCATTGACTGAAACAGAAGTTCATGAAATCCTGAAAGAAATGACAATAAAATCCTGTGAGCTCGATCCTATACCAGCCTCGGTCTTTTCCCAGTGTGTCTCACAGCTTCTCCCCACAATCACCAATACTGTCAACTCGTCCCTTCTCACTGGAACGTTTCCATCCACTTTCAAAACTGCAATCGTCCGGCCTCTTTTGAAGAAACCCAACCTTGACGCAAACATTTTGAAAAACTATCGACTAGTTTCTAATCTTCCATTTATGTCCAAACTCCTTGAAAAAGCTGTCCTCAAGCAGCTGAACAACCACCTTTGTTTCAACAATCTCATCCACTCATTTCAGTCTGCCTATCGCGCTGACCACAGCACCGAAACCACTCTCCTCCACATTCTGAACAATCAACTGATAGCGTCCGATTCAGGAAAAAATTCCCTTCTCACTCTTCTCGACTTGTCAGCCGCCTTTGACACGATAGACCATTCAATCCTTCTTTCCCGTCTTCATTTTACATTTGGTATCAACGGCACTGTTCTAAACTGGTTCAAATCTTATCTCACTGATCGATTCCAGTCTGTCATTGTTAATCATTTCCAATCTGAACCCGTTAAAATCGAACATAGAGTCCCACAGGGATCTGTTTTAGGCCCAGTGCTCTTCACACTGTACACTGCTCCTCTCTCTGAAATTATCAACCGCCATAATATCAGTCATCATTCTTATGCTGATGACACTCAACTCCAGAAGAGTGATACCCCTGAAAAATTGTTGTCGCTCTTGCAAGAAACAATCAACTGCTTCCTGGACATTCAAAACTAGATGACTCTAAATAAGTTACAATTGAACGCGGACAAAACTGAAGCAATGATCATAGGAACTAAACAAAAACTGTCTTCCATCACAATTGGCACAATCAAACTTGGCAGTACGTCCATACCTCTTTCCACGTCAGTCAGGAACCTCGGTGTTGTCCTTGATAATACACTGTCCATGCAAAAATTTATCAGTCAGACATGTCAGTCCTGCTACTGTCAACTGCGGCGCATCAGTGCCGTCCGGAAATATCTGTCCACTGACGCAACATCTAGACTTGTCGTTTCTCTCATTCTCTCTCGCCTTGACTACTGTAACTCTCTATTGTCTGGTTTGTCTACTTCATCCATTCAGTCCCTTCAGCGCATACAAAACTCTGCTGCCCGACTCGTCCTCAGAAAGAAAATATCTGAGCATATCACTCCTCTTTTGCAACATCTGCACTGGCTCCCTGTCTCAAACCGAATGAAGTACAAGATCAGCACTCTATGTTATAAATGTATTCACAAAACTGCCCCTTCCTATCTCTGCGGCTGCCTTCACCTCTACACTCCATCTCGCTCACTACGATCGGCATCGGATCAACTCTGTTTACGCATACCCAGATTCAAACACTCGACTGTTGGCCGCCGTTCTTTCTCTGTCTCTGGACCTTGCAATTGGAATGAACTTCCTCTTTCGCTTCGTCAAGTCTCCACACTCAGCTCTTTCAGGTCTGGCCTTAAAACCCACCTCTTCCCAAAATAGTCTCCCTTGCCTGCCTCTTCCTTGTCTTTAGTTTCTACAGTCTTAGAGTTATGCATGCGTGTGAATGACTGGTGCGAAAGCGCTTTGATTTGTCTCTGCACAAGATTCAGCGCTATATAAATATCATTATATATATATATATATATATATATATATATATATATATATATATATATACAGAGAGAGAGAGAGAGAGAGAGAGAGAGAGAGAGAGAGAGAGAGACAGACAGACAGACAGACAGACAGACAGACAGACAGGCAGACAGACAGACAGACAGACAAATACAGTCATGTGTCGATTGTTACTGTGTGTGTGAATGCTTTAGTTTTTTTTCCCCTATTCAAATGTTGATTTATTTTGCTATTTGATTGTTTCTATTTTGTGGCTGTTTTGCTTGTTGATTTCTATTCATTGCTCTAACTCCTAAGAGGAAGGTGGCAGAACGGCTGAGACAATTATCTACCGACACAGTGTTCTGTGAGGGTCTGGGTTTGATTCCCGCTCTCGCCCTTTCTCTTTTTTTTTTTTTTTTTTTTTTTTTTTTTAGCAGCCTTGTCATTCGGGTGAGACGATAAACCGCTGTCCCGCGTGTAGCATGCACTTTGCGCACTGAAAAAGAACCCACGGCTACAACAGTGTTGTCCTCTGGCAAAATTCTGTACAATAGATCCACTCTAAAACAAACAAACAAACAAAAAAGAGTATATATATATATATATATATATATATATATGCACATTTGAAAACCAACACCTATTTTGTTAAACAAAAACAAAAAAAAAAAAAAAAAAAGAACAATAAATCTGAATTTTCGCTGCTACCCAGCAGCTTGGTCACAGACTACGCTCATAATAGGTGACGTAATGTTCTTTTTTTACGTCATCTTTCTGACCTTACATGACATCTACTACGTAAATATATCATGTTCTAAATAATTCTTTCAATTGTCTATATACATCTCTCTCTCTCTCTCTCTCTCTGTATCTCAGTGATCGTGAATTACCACCACCACGACAAACCGGACTGGTAACTCCACGAATTCAGGGTTCACAACGAAAACCCATGGATGTTGCTTCTCGCGTTCAGTCCAACAAACACCGTCCCAAGGTTCATTTATATATGCACATGCAATACACACACAAGCTGATCAGTGCGTTGGGTTATACTGCTGGTCAGGTAGCTGGCTAGCATATGTATTTTGTATTTGTATTTGTATTTCTTTTGATCACAACAGATTTCTCTGTGTGAAATTCGGGCTGCTCTCCCCATGGAGAGCGCGTCGCTACACTATAGCACCTCCCATCTTTTTTGGTATTTTTTTCCTGCATGCAGTTTTATTTGTTTTACCTATCGAAATCGATTTTTCTACAGAATTTTGCCAGGAACAACCCTTTTGTTGCCGTGGGTTCTCGGTTTATCGTCTCATCCGAATTACCACTGTCCAGACCACCACTCAAGGTCTAGTGGACGGGGGGGGGGGGGGGGGGGGGGAATATATCGGCGGCTGAACCGTGATGCGAACGAGTGCGCTCAGATTCTCTCGTTTCCTAGGTGGACGCGTTACCTCTAGGCCATCATTCCACTGTAGTGTACCGTATATGGGTTTTGTCCTAAAGCAGTGACGCCTTCTTGAGAAGCTGAAACTGGACACTCTATGGTCGACAGTCCTCGATATAGTGTATTTTATTTGCACTAAAAACGAACGAACGAACCAACCAACGAACGAAAGAAAGAAAGAAAGAAAGAACAGGAAAGAAACGAAATGATAGAAATGAAATGAAAGAGAAAAAAAGACAGAGGGGAGGAGAAAAGAAAAGAAAAGTATTATACACATTTTCTATTGCCGATTTATCGAAGAATGTAAAGCAAAACAAGAAAGAAAGAAAGGAAACAGTTAACTTTAGTTAGTAATGTTGACTTATGTTGTAAATCACCAATAGTTCATGAAATAACAAACGTTGATAAGCGTTCGCAAACAACATTCACTGGAAACAAAAAAAACACCCAAACATGAATAACGATCGTCAGATGGTTGACACTATTGGTTAACAGCGTTGACACACACACAAAAAAAACAAACAAACAAGAAAAAACAAACAAAAAACAAAACAAAACGCGAATCATTTCTAGATCAGTCACATCGTTGTTCATTCCTCTATCCGTCCAGCGATTCTGTTTTTATCCACTAATGTTTCAAAGTCTTTTTTTTTTCTTTTTAAATTCAAGAATGAGCTGTTTTCTTTTCTTTTTTTTTCTTTTTTTTAAGTATCACTACCCGCGAGTGTACTCAAAACCTGAAATCACAAACTTTCTTCAGCCTTTTCCGATGAAAGAAGAAGAAATAAAAAACAACGTCTAATTTTCTAAAAGTCAGTTGTTTATTTTATTTGTTTTTTTGTTTTGTTTTTCATAAATGATTACAAGTTTTACAGTACCATACCCTGCACGTGCACAGTTTTCTTCAAATCCTTCCCATCGAAGAAGAAGAAGAAGAAAAGGAAGAAAGAGAAGAAGAAAAAAAAAGGGGGGGTGTGGGGGTGGGGTGAGGTAAAACAATCCAGTACAGGAAGCTTGATTCACGAAAAATTTCTGATGACACCACTACTTTTTTTTTTACACACCGCTGTCACAGACACCCTTGTCTCTCCCCCACCCTGCTTGGCAAACTTGGCCTCAATCTCTGTGGTCACTGATCACTTTTCCTCGCTTCCAACTTCTCCAGCTGGCGCAGCATGCAGTCCGCTTCTTCTCCCTCCGCCCCTCCTCACGTGACGCCATGCTAAAAGGCGCCATCTCGCGCGCTTAGCACGCGGGAGGTTGATTACCGGTGCCGCCCTCTGGCGGATACGGGCAAAGCGGAAAAGAGGGGGGGTAGGGGAGGGGAGAGAAACCGGCGGAGACGAAGAAGACGCCATTGTGGAGATTTTTACATGAGGGACGATGTTGGATGGTGTGTGTGTGTGTGTGTGTGTGTGTGTGTGTGTGTGTGTGGTGAGGGTGAAGAGACTGGGCAGGGCCTGGCAGGGACAGTGACTTGGGTGAAAGACACCATTGATGATGATGATGATGATGACGATGATGATGATGATGGTGATGGTGATGATGATGATGATGCTGACAGTGATGGGGGTGAACGATACCATTGATGATGATGATAATAATGGTGGTGATGGTGATGATGGTGATGATGATGATGATGGTGATGGTGATGGTGATGATGACAGTGATGCGGGTGAACGACACCATTGATGATGATGATGATGATGATGATGGTGATGATGGTGGTGATGGTGATGGTGATGATGATGATGATGATGATGATGATGATGGGGGTGAACGACACCATTGATGATGATGAGGATGATGATGATGATGATGATGATGCTGACAGTGATGGGGGTGAACGACACCATTGATGATGATGATGATGATGGTGATGATGATGGGGGTGAACGACACCATTGATGATGATGAGGATGATGATGATGATGATGATGATGCTGACAGTGATGGGGTTGAACGACACCATTGATGATGATAAGGATGGTGATGGTGGTGATGATGATGGGGGTGAACGACACCATTGATGATGATGATGATGATTATGATGATGATGATGATGATGATGATGATACTGACAGTGATGGAATTGAACGACACCACTGATGATGATGATGATGATGGTGATGGTGGTGATGATGATGACAGTGATGTGGGTCAACGACATCATTGCGTGTAGGTTCAAACCAAAGGGGAAAAAAAGAAGAAGAAATGAATTCTTTTCATGGTCGTTTGAATCTTCTCCTTCGAAGATGCGATACGATCAAGTCATGTGGGGCTGGGGTAGGGGTTGGGGGAAGGAGGATAACACACACACACACACACACACACACACACACACACACACACACACACACACACACACACACACACACACACACACCAAAACAAAGCCCACAAAATTCTTTGCCAGCTGACATCAGAACGTCATGTTTGGGAGGAAATGACCGCATAAAAAAATCATTGACCATAATCACTGCAGTTTTACACCAGACAATACCAGATCAAGAACACTACCACCATCAACAAAAAGAAGCAAAAGAGTGTTCATTATAGTATTGATGACATGAAGAAGAAGAAGAAGAAGAGGAAGAAGAAGAAATGGAAGTGCTTTTCATGATTATATAGGGTTCACACACACACACACAAAGTTAAAGACCACTTCGTAGAAGCTAGCATGTACTAGCATGTAGTCATAAAAATGATTAAAAAAAAAAATAAAATAAAAAAAATCGGAAGATGATTCAAAACAATACGTAGGCAGTATAGGCGATTTTCCAGTGACCTCTCTTTGAACACACCAACAGTTTTTTCAGACACACGTGCATCAAGAAAAGCTTGAAAAATTGCGTGTAAAAAAAAAAAAAAAAGAAGAAAAAAAAATCGATGTTTCAGCCAAAACATTGACCGTTATTCAGTTGGTTTCTAAATGATAGCTGTGGCTTTTTCACTGTAAAGAATAGAAGTACATGCGCGCGAAAGCACCTCTGATTATGAGTGGTGCTCACTATATTGGCTGGATACATCGATATTTGCCGAAAACTCAGCATCTTTTCACAACAACCACCCATCCCCCAAAGAAGAAGAAGACTTCGCAAGTTCTCAAGTGGTCCAAACTTCTTTTTTTTTTTTCTTTTTTTTTTTTTTTTACGAACTTTGTATATCAATGCTCTTGCGCACAGCAGGCTCGTGAAGACAAACTAAACATAAGCACGAGAACGTTTGTGCAAATATACACGCTTTTAGTCAGAGAAACGGTTTGACGAACAACAAGAGCGAATTGACCTTCAAACAGCAAACATAACTATGTAGCAAACAGAGTGACACAGTTGTTAGCGCAACGGACAGGCGGTCACATCTGTGAATTCAAACGTCTTTTATGAATTTGTATCATTGTTAGAGCAACAGACAGGCGGTCACATCTGTGAATTCAAACGTCTTTTATGAATTTGTATCATTGTTAGCGCAAAGGACAGACCGTCAGATCTGTGAATTCAAACGTCTTTTATGAATTTGTATCATTGTTAGAGCAACAGACAGACAGTCAGATCTGTGAATTCAAACGTCCTTTAAGAATTTGTATCATTGTTAGAGCAACAGACAGACGGTCACATCTGTGAATTCAAACGTCTTTTATGAATTTGTATCATTGTTAGAGCAAAGGACAGACCGTCAGATTTGTAAATTCAAACGTCCTTTATGAATTTGTATCATTGTTAGAGCAACAGACGGACAGTCAGATCTGTGAATTCAAACCTTCCCTTTATGAATTTGTATCATTGTTAGAGCAACAGACAGACAGTCAGATCTGTGAATTCAAACGTCTTTTATGAATTTGTGTCATTGTTAGAGCCACAGACAGACAGTCAGATCTGTGAATTCAAACGTCTTTTATGAATTTGTATCATTGTTAGAGCCACAGACAGACAGTCAGATCTGTGAATTCAAACCTTCCCTTTATGAATTTGCTTCATTGCTGGAACTGCTGGACCCCCAAGGCAGAATCCATGTCAAGATTTGAAAACGCCCTGGGCACAAAACGGAAAGATTGAAATCGCACAATCGAGAGTCGTCAATCGAGTTCAAGAACGCACCTGCGCGCGTGGTGTTCAAATTTACATTGCCCAAACTTCAGAGGTGTCTGCCTTTCGAGCCTCGTTGATATCGGAATGTATCTCAGAAGAAAATTCAGTACAGTGTAGGCCAGTCCAG
>NC_134895.1:37943857-37966357 GCF_041734735.1 Babylonia areolata | reverse complement strand
TATTGTATTGTATTGTATTGCATTGTATCACTCTTTTTGTCACAACAAATTTCTCTGTCTATCCAATGGAGGGACCTAAACTAGTATGCAGTCTGTCCAACGGAGAGACCTAAACTAGTATGCAGTCTGTCCAATGGAGAGACCTAAATTGGTAAGTAGTCTATCCAATGGAGGGACCTAAACTAGTCTGTAATCTATCCAATGGAGGGACCTAAACAGGCAAGTAGTCTATCCAATGGAGGGACATAAACTGGTAAGCAGTCTGTCCAATGGAGGGACCTAAACTGGTATGTAGTCTATCCAATGGAGGGACCTAAATTGGTAAGTAGTCTTTCCAATAAAGGGACCCAAATTGGTAAGTAGTCTATCCGACAGAGGGACCTAAATTGGTATGTAGTCTATCCAATGGAGGGACCTAAATTGGTAAGTCTATCCGATGGAGGGACATAAATTGGTAAGTAGTCTATCCGATGGAGGGACATAAATTGGTATGTAGTCTATCCGATGGAGAGACCTAAATTGGTATGCAGTCTATCCGATGGAGGGACCTAAATTGGTATGTAGTCTATCCGATGGAGGGACATAAATCGGTAAGTAGTCTATCCGACGGAGGGACCTAAATTGGTATGTAGTCTATCCGACAGAGGGACCTAAATTGGTATGCAGTCTATCCGATGGAGGGACCTAAATTGGTATGTAGTCTATCCGATGGAGGGACATAAATCGGTAAGTAGTCTATCCGACAGAGGGACCTAAATTGGTATGTAGTCTATCCGATGGAGGGACCTAAATTGGTAAATAGTCTATCCGACAGAGGGACCTAAATTGGTATGTAGTCTATCCGATGGAGGGACATAAATTGGTATGTAATCTATCAGATGGAGGGACCTAAACTAGTAAGTAGTCTGCCCAATGGAGGGACCTAAACTGGTAAGTAGTCTATCCAATCGAGAGACCTTACTGATAAGTAGTCCATCCGATGGAGGGACCTAAATTGGTAAGTAGTCTATCCGACAGAGGGACCTAAATTGGTATGCAGTCTATCCGATGGAGGGACCTAAATTGATATGTAGTCTATCCGATGGAGGGACATCAATCGATAAGTAGTCTATCCGACAGAGGGACCTAAATTGGTATGTAGTCTATCCGACAGAGGGACCTAAATTGGTATGTAGTCTATCCGATGGAGGGACCTAAATTGGTATGTAGTCTATCCGATGGAGGGACCTAAACTAGTAAGTAGTGTGCCCAATGGAGGGACCTAAACTGGCAAGTAGTCTATCCAATCGAGAGACCTAATTGGTAAGTAGTCTATCCAATGGAGGGGCTTAAATTGGTATGTAGTCTATCCGATGGAGGGACTTAAACTAGTAAGTAGTCTATCCAATCGAGAGACCTAACTGGTAAGTAGTCTATCCAATGGAGGGACCTAAATTGGTAAATTGTCTATCCAGTGGAGGGAGCTAAATTGGTAAGTAGTCTATCCAATGGAGGGACCTAAATTGGTAAGGGGTGTGGGCAAAGAGGGAGACCTCTATTGTACCTAGAGATGAGAGGTGTGTGTGTGTGTGTGTGTGTGGGGGGGGGGGGGGGGTTGGCCTGGTGGGTAAGTCGACCGCAAAAGAAGCCGAGAGAATCCTAGCGCACGGGATCCAATCTCACAACTGAACTGTTATTTTCGCCCCCCTCCGCCAGATCTAGGGTGGTGATCTGGACGCTAGTCATTCGGATGAGACGATAAACCGAGGTCCCGTGTGCATCATGCATTTGTTGGACTGAACAAAGCCCATGGCAACGACAGTGTTGTTTCAGATATCCACTCTGATAGGTACAGATACACACACACACACACACACACACACACACACACACACACACACACACACACACACACACACACACACACACACACACACACAGAAATCGAAATCGAAACTTTTTTTTAATTGAGGGAAAGGGAATAGGCACTTATCGGCCTGTTTCGTACTACCCTTGTAAAGTAAACGTATAAACTAATCTAGGAAATACAAGAAGAGTAGGGAAAAAAACGTACAAAAAGTAGAGAAAAATACATAAACGTCGCATGGCAGCAACAACAAGAACAAATAAATGGCATACAAAATACACAATTCTCCACAAAATAACATAGTATGCATATGCGTGAAGGAGCGAGAGGGAAGGAAGAAGGTAAGGAAGGATGAGATACGGAGAGAGAGGAAAAACTGTTGAGAGAGAGAGAGAGAGGAAGAGGGGGGGAGGAAGGGAAGGAGGAAGGGAGGAAAGGAGATAGACACATAGACAAGGATATTGAGAATATTGAGAGAGAGAGAGAGAGAGAGAGAGAGAGAGAGAGAGAGAGAGAGAGAGAGAGAGAGAGAGAGAGAGAGAGAGAGAGAGAGAATCAGAATCAGAATCAGAATTTTATTCAGTAAGGCCAAAGCCCCATTTGAAGGGGTTGTGAACTATAATAAGTACACCATATTTTGCAACAAAAACAAATCGCAAAATATAAATATATGCAAATGTTATCTCCCACATGCACCCACACTCGAGTTTTGAGGAAATTTCAACAACAACGACAACAACAAAAAGACAAAGAAAACAACAACCGAGATACGTACACACACACACACACACACACACACACACACACACACACACACACACACACACACACACACAGAGAGAGACACACACATATTATATATATATATATATATATATATATATATATATATATATATATATATATATATATACATACATACATACATATATCTATCTATGCCCACATACATATCAGTATACACCTAAACTCGCGTACCTGTATACAGGAACCCATATATACTGAAATAATCACAACCATTAGTACACAAATGCATGCACATGCGCACATAAACATACATAATTATATACATTCAAGATACAGCAATTTCTCTTATTTTAAATGCTTTGTATAAGTAATTAGCAAAATTTCGAATTGTGTGCTCATTTCTAGCAGCCAAAAGATGATTAAGTCGAAAATCAGAAGGATTTCTATAATATTTAGGATGTATGAACTGGTGTCTCAAATCCTCAAAAGCAGGACAACCAAATAGGAAATGGACTTCATCGTCAGTTGCATTCATGCACATTGGACATTTCATTGTATTTACAGTATATTTCTGATAACGAAGACGATGCACAGCTAGGGCAGAAGTACCAAAACGAAATCTTGTGAGAGCGAATCTAATAAATCTATTTATATCCATTATCATGTAAGGCTCTAACTCGTGAGATGACTTAAATTTTCTATATTCCCAAAGCCTATCACTATTGTTAACATGGAAATTCCAATTCTGCCATCTACAGTCGACAAGTCTTTGTTTCAATATTTTCAAAAAAGAACTTATACAGCCCACACCTTGGTTCTCCCATACATACATGAAACCATAAGTATACAATGTATCAGGAACCTTTGAAACCCAATTGTTTCTTCCTTTGTTTGCTAAACTCAACAACATGTTCTATGCCTTAAAAGGTTCGTCCATTCTTGTCAACTTTAACCAGTATCTAATGCAACAAATAGAAGAATTCACAATCAAAAGGGAATCTATCTAGATCACCATAAACTAAATCATTTGGTGTTCTCGCACTCACACCGAGATACTTTTTTAATACAAACAAGTGAACATTCTCTAACACTGATGCGGCATTTTCCAGACCCCATATTTCTGCGCCATACATTAGGATAGGTTGGCTCTGCATATCAAATAGATTCAAAAGTAATTTGATTGAGTTATTGTTAAGTTTGTACAATTTACACAAAATGCTGAATGCAGCCCGTTTTCCTCAACTTGCTAAATCATTACATGCATGACTAAAACTTAATTTCGTAGAAAATAATATCCCCAGATATCGGTAAGAATTAACAACAGACATCTCAGATTTATCATAGAACCATTTCTCCGAAGCAGCTAGAAATCCACCTTTTCTAAACACTATAATACTACTTTTATCCATGTTAACTTTTAGCTGTAACTGGGTTGCAGCTTTACAAAGGTTATTTAACTGCGTCTGCAAACCAATCACAGTTTCTGATAACAAAATTATATCGTCTGCAAACAAAAGAATAAACAATTCAACCATCTCTAGACTAAAATTTGCACCATGTCTGCCGTTATCAATTATCTCTAAAGCAAGTTCATTTATAAATAATGTAAAGAGAATGGGACTACAAACATCTCCCTGTTTTACACCATTCGTACAACTAATATATCC
Source organism: Babylonia areolata (assembly GCF_041734735.1). Classification (NCBI taxonomy): domain Eukaryota; kingdom Metazoa; phylum Mollusca; class Gastropoda; order Neogastropoda; family Buccinidae; genus Babylonia; species Babylonia areolata. The sequence goes on along the minus strand of NC_134895.1, from coordinate 37,962,097 downwards.
AGTATACTGGGTGCCGCATCGAACTTTAGCTTTCACAGTGTCATACATACTTTTAACACATCGAAATAGTTTACCTTTGATACCATTTTTTTTAACAAAACAGGCCACAGAAGTTTTCTTGATATGGAGTCAAATGCTTTTTCAAAATCAATGAATGCTACGTATAATTTTTTATCAAAAGCACATTGTTTTTAAATGAATGCAAGTAAGGTGAACATGTGATCAATTGTCGAATAAAGCCAGCCTGGTATTCCCCTGTGATGTTGTTCATATTAACCCATTCTTGCAGTCTTGCGTTTATGACAGAGGTAAACAATTTACTACTAACGTCTGACAAGGAAATACCTCTATAATTATTACGTTCATTTATGTTACCTTTCTTAAACAAGGGGAGAATGATAGATTCTTTCCAGTTTTCAGGATACTTGCCTGTGTCAAATAATTTGTTGAAATATCTAACAAGTCAATTACATCGTCTTTAGCATTAACAAACAATTCGCCAATAATGGCATCAGGACCTGCTGCCTTACCACACTTTAAATTCTTAATTGAAATTAACACTTCTTTTGAAATAGGTCTATTTAAAATATAGTTATTTTCTTCTTCATTGTCATAATCATTGACATCAGTTGTATCACTATTTAAACATGAAGTTTCACATTCACCAGATTCGTTTTCAAGAACATTCTTAAAGTGAACAAACCAATCATGGACGTTATTATTCGACTGATAAACCTTTTTGTTTGAAATGTTGTGCATGTTATATTCTTTTCTTTTTCTCTACAATAGATGTTTATATTCTCTTCTAGCTTTACAAAAGTTTACGTTATCTTCCTTCTTTGATGATTTTTTAGACACTCTGAATAATCTTCTGACATTTTGTCTAAACATTTTACATTCTACATCATACCATTCATTCAACCTTTTCTTGTCGATATTGATTTTCTTTTTCATACAGTCAGCTTGTTGTGTTGTACAACTATTAAATACATGTAATGCTTGGTTAATATCAACATCTATCAAACTAACAGCATAGTTCAGGGTTTCCTTTGTATCTACAGACTGCATATTGTTACAGTATTGTTGTGCATGTTCAGGATTCCAAATAATTTTTTCTACAAACGAAAGATCATTTTGTAATGAATGATCACAAGAAAACACATTTTTCGAATAAAAGTACAACTCAAGAGGTTGATGATCAGATTCAAACCTTTCTGCTACATACAATCAACAACAATCCTGTATTTTGGTGAATAGACATTCAGAAGCCAAAAAAATAATCATTTACGCTGTTGCCTGAATCTGAAACGTATGTGTAGTTTCCTTGAAGGTCACCATTACATACGCCGTTTAGTATATGCAAGTCAAAAGTAACACATAAATTCAATAACATTTTACCGTAAGAGTCTTCTGATTGTCTGACATAATGCATTTCACAATTCGTTTTTTGAAAAACGGAGGAGTACAAACGATCTTGAATATTTGGCAAAATATTTGACGTTCTGCCATTTAAGTCATCACATAACAAAATATCTACATTATCTTTTATTAGAAGGTTATCAGCTAATACATTTTCCAAACAAGATATTCCATTGTCAATACGGGTAACTGAGTAATAAGTGAACTGACAGGTGGTACGTAAGTACATACATAAATTACGTTATTTTCAAAATTAAACAATATTTTATCAAGCAAGAAGCATAAAATATTATCTTCATCACATTTCAGTTCAGTAACATACGGTACAAACTCATTCTTCATCAAACAAACCACTCCCCCACACCTCCTGCCATGATGAGACAGTTTCACTGCTGCTTTACAAAATATCGTGTGGTCGGGGAACAAAGGGGAATCCAGGTTATCCATAAATGTTTCGACAAGGCAAACAAAATCAAATGTAGCTATATAATTTATATAAACATTCTATCGTCAAGTTTGTTTAACAGACCACCGACATTCCAATGTAGAAAGGAGAAATATTGATTGTTACCTGTAGCCGAATTAACCGAATCAGTACATCCAACATTCTCAGCCTCACAATAGTTCACTCTTTCACCTGCGATATCGGATGATTTCCCAACTTCACTCTCTCTATGTACATATTTACAGTTTGACTGTATGGAAAGTTCACACACAATATCATTTTCTTGCACTGCATTGGCTGTATTTTTTCTTGCAAGATCAGCGTGAGATTTAGAACTCACTGAAACCGGTTGAACGATTGTGGTGCATGTGTTCGAATTAGAAAGCGGTGTCACTTTAGATTTCGATACCCGTGCATTCTCTGTCAGGGTGGTTTTTATAGTGACATTACCTTTGTGTTTGGGCCGGCCAAATCCCTAGCTTCTTTCCTTCAGTTGATCATTTTCATCGAGGACAAATGTCTTGCCATCGATCAGAAGATGATCAAATACAATTGTAGCTCGCTTTCCACTTTCTCTGGCAAGTTTCAAATGGCGATTAAGTCGCTTTCTGATATCACGCACTCTTTGAGTGAAATCTTCCCCCACAAAGATAGTGCTCCCTTTCAGTTTGTTTTTTGCTTTCAAAATTCGTTCCTTATCTTTGTAAAATGTGCACTTAGCAATGATAGGGGAATCATGTTTATTGTTCAGACGGTGGACACGATCAAACTCTACATCACCTGACAGTTCTAATTTATCAGTAATGAGGTCCTGCAGCATATCTTCACAGTCTTTCTTTGTTTCACTGTCTCTTCTTGAAAAACCATAGAAAATCAGATTATTGCTTTTCGAGCGACCTTCCAGGTCATCAGTTTTTCTTTCTACTTCGTCAAGTCTCTCTTTAATCTTTCATTCTCTGCCTTCAGACACGCATTCTCCTTGGTCAGTTCGTTCATAGTTTCTCTGACATCATGCACTTCTTTTTCAAGATTATTGACAGTCTTTCACCTTCTTTAGATCGTCAGACATTCCATCAAATTTAGGCTCCATGCGTGTTAACACCCCCATCATGTCTCTCATTGTAGGATCAGCGTTCAATCTCTCACCTGAAGCCAGTGTGGAAGACAAGTCACGGTCAGGAACCGTTGACTGGTCAGTGCTGGCTCGTCGTCCGGCACCCTCACTGGTCAGCCGTGCCTGCCTCATGGTACTGCCAGACCTGGGTCCGGGGTTCAGCTCTACATCGCCACACCGTGAAAGGAGGTCACTGAAGAAAAAACACAGTGAGGGCCAGTCAAACCAATACACCGGTAAGGCGTGTGCGCACTCTGAGGGTACGAAGGTGCATGGCCGCTTTCTGTTTTGCTCGTTTCGCCATGAAATTGATGAAAACAGAGACGACTCCACCGCATCGAACACGGAAATCAAGCGTGGCTGAAGGCATGGTTGCTTAGTGTCAATCATCAACGATCGTATTTGAAGCAGTACAGCGTGATAAACCAAAAAATCGTTAATTATTTGCAGAGCACTGAGAAACAAGTCCGCTTCGCACAGGTAACAACAGCTCAGAGAGAGAGAGAGAGAGAGAGAGAGAGAGAGAGAAAAACAAACACATCAATATGTCAAATATTCCAAATTTTCGAAACGATAACGTTCCTTCCTCAAGGGATAAGTTGTTTACATATACATATGTATTTATATGTATGTTGTTTACACTCAAGGCCTGACAAAGTGGGTTGGGTTACGCAGCTGGTCAGGCATCTGCTTGGCAGATGTGGTGTAGCGTTTTTGGATTCTGTCCGAATGTAGTGACGCCTCCTTGAGAAATTGAAACTGAACTGAAACTATTATTATCATTTCTGTGATCTGTGATCTTCGATCAAATGTGATATATATATATATATATATATATATATATATATATATATATATTTGCATTTCAATTTTTGTCACAACAGATTTCTCTGTGTGAAATTCGGGCTGCTCTCCGCAGGGAGAGCGCATCACTACACCGACAGCATCACCCTTTTTAATGTAATTTTTCCTGCCTGCGATCTCATTTGTTTTCTAATCGAAGTGCGTCCGTGGGTTCTTTTACGTGCGCTAAATGCATGCTGGACGCGGGACCTCGTTTTATCGTCCTATCCGAATAACTAGCGTCCAGACCACAACTAAAGGTCTAGTGGAGTGGGAGAAAATACTGGCGACTGCCGGTGTGATTCGAACCAGTGCGCTCAGATTCTCTTGCTTCCTTGGCGGACGCGTTACCTCTAGGCCAACACTCCACTCCATATATTTTTCTTTGTTGTTGTTGCTTTATCTACATACAAATTGATTTTTTTTTTCAAAGCTATCAAACTTTCCTTCTTCTGTTCTGCCATTGTGGGCTGCACCAGCTCCCACTTTCATCTCTCTATATGAGTGGGCTTGAAGCGCGACAGTCGAGTGGTTAAAGCGTTGGATTTTCAATCTGAGGGTCCCGGGTTCGAATCTCGGTGACGGCGCCTGTTGGTTAAAGGGTGGAGATTTTTCCGATCTCTCAGGTCAACATAATTATGTGCAGACCTGCTAATGCCTGAACCCTCTTCGTGTGTATACGCACGCAGAAGATCAAATACGCACGTTAAAGGTCCTGTGATCCATGACAGTGTTCGGTGGGTTATGGAGACACGAAAATACCCAGCATGCATGAACCACGACAGAGTCATCGGCAAATGGATATTGGTCGTGTGACGGAAAGAAAGAAAGAAAATGTGTGGGACCGAGTTTAACACCTTCGATACGTGCATACTCCATCTTGTGCGTGCATACTCCATCTTGTGCGTGCATACTCCATCTTGCGCGTGTGCGTGCATACTCCATCTTGTGCGTGCATACTCCATCTTGTGCGTGCATACTCCATCTTGTGCGTGTGCGTGCATACTCCATCTTGTGCGTGCATACTCCATCTTGTGCGTGTGCGTGCATACTCCATCTTGTGCGTGCATACTCCATCTTGTGCGTGTGCGTGCATACTCCATCTTGTGCGTGCATACTCCATCTTGTGCGTGCACATACCATACCCAGGACAGGAGGAGCTTCTGGCTCCAGACAGTCTGCACATATTCATCATGACTGGAGCAAATAAATCATCTGGAACCTTCACTAAATAACCAGATCCTGAATTCAAATCACACGCTTCGGAAACCTGAGGGATAAAACGTGCTTGACCTGTACGATTATAGCTCCGTAACAGCTCAGAGGAAACAAAAAAATATCACAATATCTTGAACTTCTTTTGACCTGGAGGTATTCAACTGAGGTAAAAAAAAGAAAAAGAAAAGAAAAAAAAGAAGGAAAAAAGAAGAAGAGATAATGGCGTTGTTAACGAAACATTTCACAATTCTCTCAATATATTCGAAGCCACTTTTGATAATATCAATTTTATATTCAGTTGTTTGTGACAAACTGCTGGTCATACGAGCAAAGGAACAAGCGGACTTTTGACCCTGGTGTTAGCACATCAGTTCAGATTGCCTTTTGTTTTGTTTTCAGCAAAGCGGGCATATTCCTACACAGCGTTTCATTAACTCTCTCCATACGAACGGCGAAAGAGACGACGTTAACAGCGTTTACCCCAGTTACCATCATCAAAATATTGCAAGCGGAAGGCTCTTATACTGAAGAGGTGAATGTCGACAAAGAATACCACAATTCTGACGACGGAAGCTAAAGGTTGGGTCATTGAAACACCCACTGGACATCCGAGGGGTCTGTGTAGAGGAGAAGAGAGGACTGGCCGTACTGAGTGAGTTAAACTCCTCTTCTTTAGGGAAACCTCAATAAAACTTGGGGTTGAAAACGACTAAGACGTTGAAAAAGAAATTAAAAGTTGTACAAAGAAAAAAAAAAGAAAAAAAAAAGACTGAATAGATTCATAATTCAGACGAAAACAAGGATGATAATATTCAACATCATCATCATCATCGTCATCGTCATCATCTTCATCATCATAATGACACAACTAAACGGACCGAATAGAGAGAGAGAGAAAAAAAATTACTATATTGAAGTCAATCGACGTAAATATGAAACCAGTCACAAAGCCAGGTCCAATTCGGTTGTTCTGGCACTCAGAAAAAAGAATTCCCCTAGACGTTTCGTAATATCTTTGGCACAGTCCTGGTGAACTTAATCTCCATTTAATTAAGGTCATAGAGAGCCCTGCTATGAAAATAAAAACCGAAATCGTGTCTTTATCTCGTTATATCCCTTTGCTGGTCTCTTTATTTATTTATTTATTTATTTATTTATCTATTTTTTATTTCTTTATTTCATTTTTTATGTACTTATTTATTTATTTAAGGAAGTAATGAGAGTCTTTGACCTGCCAATGTTAATTCAAACCAGTATCATGTACAGAGTAATGTGCAAACTGTCCCGGAATAAAGAAATATAAATAGGTAAACAAACTGATTGTACATAAATACACATAAACATGAAGAAAAAATAGAAGAAACAAAATTAAAATCGATAAACGAATATCAAAATAGATAAACAAATAACAAAAAAAAAAAAAACATTTCAAAGATCAACGATCGTCATCAACAAGAATTTGCTGTTCGCGAAGCGCACACACACACACACGACGCGCACACGCACACACACACACACACACGACGTGCGCGCGCGCACGCACACACACACACACACACACACACACACACACACACACACACACACACACACACACACACTTTCTACCCTTTCCTCTCTCTCTCTTATTTTCCCCCACTCTTTTTCCCTCCTCTCCTCTTTCTCTCTTTCCCCAATATCTCTTTCTCTCCCACCGTTAGGCTCCCCCCATCCCCCTTTCTCTGTAGCTCTCGCTGCCTTCTGTGTCTCTGTCTCTGTCTCTGTCTCTCTCTCTCTCTCTCATAACCTGTGGCAAAAACATATGTTCACTTGCTGAAGAATGGTCCTGCTTACAGTATTCGTAAAGTCTGCGTTTATATATTTAATGCCCTGAAAATACGATAGGAATTCTGTGACAACAATGAAGAAAGTTAGAATTAATTCACAATGCAAAAGAAGCACTTTGGTTCTACAGGTTTAATTTAGTACGTAGTTTACATTTTGTTGTCCTGCGTGATCACCATATTGTGTACTTTTGACCTCTTTCTAGGGGCCGGAGGCCTGGAGATTAAAGTTTTGTTCTTGTTCTTGTTCTTATTCTCTCTCTCTCTCTCTCTCTCTCTCTCTCTCTCTCTCTCTCTCTCTCTCTCTCATATTTTGCCTCCTCTTTATCCTACTCTCTCTCTCTCTTTACTTTCCCTCTTCTTCATCCTCCCTCCCTCTCCCTCTCTCTGTGTGTCTGTCTCCTCCTCTGTCTCTCCCTCCCTGGCTGTCTCTCTCTCCCTCCCCCTACTCTCTCTCCCTAATTCTTAAGCCCATGCACTTACACAGAGGTACACGCACTCACATACTTACACTCATCCATGCACACACACACACACACACACACACACACAAAAGTATTCTGCACAATATTAAATAATCGAATAACTGAGTACCTAGAACAAGGTGAACGCCTAACAAAGGAACAAATTGGATTTCGGAAACACTACAGAACAACTGATCAAATCTTCATTCTAAAAAAGATCATCAATGAAGTAATAAAAGTAAAAAATGGTAGATTATACGGTTGTTTTGTAGATTTTGAAAAAGCCTTTGATAATGTTTGGCACGATGCCCTGTTCCTAAAGTTGAAGAGAATGGGCATAACTGGAAAATGCTTTGATATAATTAAAGACATGTATGATAATTCCAAAATTCAAATAAATTCATACGGAGGTCTCAGCACAGAAATAACTGTACAGAAGGGTGTACAACAGGGCAATACACTAAGCCCAACTTTATTTAATATTTTCATAGATGATATTGTAAAATCTATGGAAAGTAACGATTCTCCAAAATTCAATGCTGTTTCACCCAGCAATGTACCATGTTTACTTTATGCTGATGATCTGGTTATTCTGTCTTTAACAAGAAAAGGATTACAACAAAAATTACATAATTTGAACACATATTGCCATAGTTGGGGATTAAAAATTAATAGAGAAAAAACGAAAGTGGTAATCTTTACAAGATCTGACCCAAAAGTACCAATATATTTCTACTGTGGGGAAGATATAATACAAACAGCAGAAGAATATAAATATTTAGGAGTTATATTCCACAAAAGTGGAAGTCTGATAAGAGCACAGGAACACCTAACTAAACAAGCAAACAAAGCATTGCATACTTTACGAAGAACATTCAAAGCTATCAACATCAATCCAGGTACCATATCTAAACTATATGATACTTTGATAACGCCAATATCGATTTATGGGGCGGAGGTATGGTTACCTTACCAAGTCAAACCGGATGATTCTTTCGATTTAGCACATCTTTTTGACGACTGCTTATCGAATAAGTTTCCACATGAAAAATTACACATTAAATTCTGTAAGCAATTACTTGGAGTACACAAAAAAGCTATGGTGCTTCCTGTGTTAGGTGAACTGGGCAGATTCCCAATAAGTTTAAAGATAATGTGCCAAATTATTACATATTGGATTCACATTATTCAATTACCAGAAACTTCCCTCATCAACAAAATATATAAGTCCATGTACCAACAAGAAAATACAACTTCCCCATGGTTGATTTTTGTTAAAAAGATACTCGAAATTATAGGCCTTGATCACATTTGGAAAAATCAATTCACATTCAACGTACATAGACTGAAATACGTCGTGTATAAAAAAATTAGAAAATGAATATATCAAATACTGGAAAGAGAAAAGAGAAAAAAACATTAAAGCTAAAATTTTACAATACGATTGTAGCAGAATACAAAACTGAAACCTACCTTTTAAATATATCAGATACAAAACACAGACAAGCTTTAACGAAACTCAGAATAAGCGCGCATGACTTAAAGATTGAGAAAGGTAGATATTTAAATATTCCACAAGAAGACAGATTGTGCAACAAGTGTAACATCCTGGAAGACGAAATCCATCTTCTTGATCATTGTATTAAATATAAAACCTTAAGGCAACAATTTTTAAAGGATATTCAAAATTCGAATAACACAGGACATATTCCCAATCAGGTGATGCTAACAGATGATGAATATATACAAACAAGATTAGGAAAATTTGTGTATGAATGCTGCTACAATTTACCGCATTAACTGATTGATAAATTGTGTGTTTTTCATTCGTTCATTCATTTACCATTGCAATTGTGTCTTATAAACCTTCCGGTTTCATGACAATAAAATCTATTCTATTCTATTCTATTCTATTCTATTCTACACACACACACACACACACACACACACACACACACACACACACACACACACACACACACAGGCACAGTGTTGTAATCCTAAGGATTTTTTCTAACCCCCATCCACTCCTACCCCTCACCCCCCACCCCGCACCCCCCAGTCCCCCACCAACCCAACCCCTCACCCAACAAATCATGAAAGCCAGCTAACTAAGAAGGAAAGAAGAAAGGAAATAAAACATAAAAAAAACAACAACAACCGAACGCGGCTAGTGTGCTGCCGAGCGATAGCAACCCACTGCTGAAGCCTCTCTCACATTACGACGTTCAGCCTTACCGCTTCATCAGGCATATGAACCACCCGCGGCGGGCAGCCTTCTTTCTACTCCATACAGAAGGCCCGTGGCTTCTGCATACATACAGTCTGCACCAAAAAGTAAAGGACCGCGGCAATAACATCCACATTTATTATCCTTGTGTGTGTGTGTGTGTGTGTGTGTGTGTGTGTGTGTGTGTGTGTGTGTTCAGTTTCGTTCCGAAGACGGTAAAATTGTAAATTTGTTGACGTAACATTATAATATAAGGCATATATATATATAGATATATATATATATATATATATATATATATATATATACACACACACACACACACACACACATATATATATATATATATATATATATATGTGTGTGTGTGTGTGTGTGTGTGTGTGTGTGTGTACTCTAAATTTCTTCCCCGATGTCAAGAGACTTAAAGAAGGCCACCAAAGAGTGGAGGGGAAGTGTAGAGGATAATTATAATCATTACAATGTTATTATCAACCAATTCACAATTTTTCCCCATCCTATAAACAGAAAAGTACAAGGGAAGAAATATGGATACTTCCATAACCGCTTCGTGAAAGCTAGGACTATTCTACAAAGTGATCCGTTATATACTTTAAAATCGGAAAATGATTTAACTTACACAGACGTTGCATGATCTATAGGGTAGGTGTGGGTAATTGCGAACAGCGTAGTAATTGCGAACGATTCGAATAACGCCCCACTTCGAAGCTTTCTTAACGGTTGCATTTCACAATTTAACGTCTGCTTCGACCTTTTTTTAATAATTTAATGATTATCCATTTCCAAGAACGAGCCAAACATCATATATTTCTGGCTATTTCCGTGCTCTTTCTTCTCTTCACGCACTACTGCCGATCAAGGTTACAAACGTGCTCTCAAAATCCTAAAATCGAGGGAAGCAAGTTGTAGGACTTGAACTTTGACACAGTTTAAGACAGTTGATCCGACATGTTGAATGCGCGTTGCCAGTGCTGGGGGAATTTAGGATCAGAACGTCTAGTGCCGTGAATGCCAGGATGGTATACACGTCAGATACAGGACTGAAGGTGGCCGTGGGTAATCCAGCTTCCGGTGCCTTCGGCGCCCTTACAAAGGAAACAGGAGGCGGGTGTCAGATACCTTGTTCGCTAATGACTGCACCCTCAACGCCAGCACAGAGCAGAAAATGCAGTGAGAAATGGGCTGCAGATAACCTGTCAACCACCTTCCTCCATCCCTCTCTGTGTTCTGCGTCCCTGAGGGCCTCGCCCAGCCTCAGACCTGTCCGTTCTGGAATGTTGTCTTCCCATCTCTGGTTATGTACCAGCCCACAAATCTGGAAAGTCCTACAAGGAGCCACACATCACAGTAAAGGAGCAGGAGTTTCAGGCATTTGACAGCTTGACCTACATGTCGGCGAGGCTCTAAGCACCATAATTTCATTTCAGCTTGACCTACATGGGCAGTACTCTTTCACAAGTGATGAACATCGATGCAGAGATCAGCAACGGATTTGCCAAAGCCAGTGCCGCCGTTGGGAGATTCGGTAAGAATCTATGTGATCAGAGAGGACTCAGCCACACCACCAAGCTGAAGAAGATCTACCGAGCAGTGGTTATATACTCACCACCCTTCTCCATTCCAGCGAGACTTGGACTGTCGACAACAGACACGTTAAACAGCATGTTGCTGGAGCGTGCAATGATGTTGTGTGGTGGTGTGGTGTGGTGTAGTGTAGTGTAGTGGAGTGTAGTGGAATTTAGTGCATGTAGTGGAGTGTACTGTAGCAGAGTGTACTGTAGAGAAGTGTACAGCAGTGTAGTGTAGTGTAGTGTAATGTAGTGTAGTGTAGTGCACTGTAGTGTAGTGTAGTGCAATGCAGTGCATTGTAGTGCAGTACAGTGCATCGTATTGTAGTGTCGTGTAGTGCAATGCCTTGCAGTGTAGTTTAGTGCAGTGTAGTGTAGTGTAGTGTAGTGTAGTGCAGTGTAGTGTAGTGTAGTGTAGTGTAGTGTAATGCAGTGCAGTGCCTTCCAGTGTAGTGCCGTGGCGAGGAGTGCAGTGCAGTGCAGTGCCTTGTAACTTAGTGTAGCAGTGCATTGTAGTTTAGTGCAGTGCAGTGTAGTGCAGTGTAATGTAGCGCACTGTAGTGTAATTTTGTGTAGTGTAAGTGTAGTGTAGTGCATTGTAGTGTAGTGTTTGTAGCATAATGCAGCGTAGTTTCCTAATTTCCACAGTCTGAAAGATTTGCTTGTTTGTAATGTTGCAAAAAGGAAAATATGACAACTGATCACATTTCCTTCTTTTTTTTCTCTATTTCTCTTTCGTTTGTTCCTTTGTTTTTGCTTCTTCTTTCTTTTTTTATATCTATTTTCCTTCTTTCTTTCAGTCTTTCTTCATATTTATTTTCAAAGTTGAAGTCATTTTATTTCGTTTTAGCCCGTTTATTTTTGTTGTTTTTCCCCTTGTCTTTTCTTTCTCTTTTGTCTTTTTCTTGTCTCTTTTCTCTTTCCGTCTCCCGTATGTGTTTCTTTCGTTTTGTGTAATTTCAGTCTTACACTTTCTTCTTATGCCTTTTTATCTCTTATTTCTTCTCTTTCTTTTCTCTTTTCTTTCTTTCTTTCTTTCCCTTGTTTAGAAAGCTTGTGTTTTGGGGAACGAACGTTTAGATGTTGCATTGGCTGGTTGGCTGGTTGGTTGGTTGGTTGGTTGGTTGACTGCTTCCTTTGCAGGCTTGCATAATTTACCTTATTGTGTTTTGTTTCTTCTCTGTTTGTTCTTGGCTTGTTTGAAGTTGGTTGGTTTCTTTGTTTGTCACTTTGTTTGCTTGCTTTCATGTCTCTTTCGCCGTGTCTTTGTCGATATGTTAAGCATTTGCGTGAGGAGAGGAAATCGCTTGACATGGTCGCTTTTCTTTTCTTTTCTTCTTTTTTTTCTTCTTCCTCTTTTTGACTCATTTGTATGCTGATGTCTGTGGCACTGCTCTCCCGTGCACCCTGTCTGGCTGATGTGGCTTAACCAAAATCAATACCATCAGATCATCGGCGTGTAGAGGAGAGGACAGTGACAAGACAGATCTACAGAGAGGTGTGACAGACAGACTCTGTCTCTCACTTTCTCTGTCTCTCTCTGTCTCTCTCTCTCAAGCGCGCGCGCGTTGTCTCTGTCTCTCTTTCTCTCTCAGTCTATCTTACTCTGTCTCTCTCTCTTTGTCTCTGTCTGTCTGTCTGCCTCTCTCTCTCTCTCTCTCTCGTTCTCTCTCGCGTTCTCTCTCGCTGTCTCTCGGTGTTTCTGTCTCTGTCTCTGCATATGTCTGTTTTTCTCCCCCCTCTCTCTCTCTCTCTCTCTCTCTCATTAATACATCAAGACAGAGAGAGAGAGAGAGAGAGAGAGAGAGAAGACAGGGACAGAGTGAATTACACACCCTTGTGCTTCTTTTCTAACCAGTGGTTATCAAGCATGAGAATTCTTCCTCTTGGTGTTGGAAAAGAGAAAGATCTAGTATTACTGCTGTCAAGAGCATAAAAAAAATCAGACAAAGGGCAAGCAATGAAAAAATAAAAGAGAGAAAAACAGAAATCTACCGACGAAAATGACGGGCGCAATAGCCGAGTGGATAGGGCATTGGACTGTCAATTTGAGGGTCCCGGGTTCGAATCACGGTGACGGCGCCTGGTGGGTAAAGGGTGGAGATTTTTCCGATCTCCTAGGTCAACTTATGTGCAGACCTACTAGTGCCTGAACCCCCTTCGTGTGTGTATGCAAGCAGAAGATCAAATACGCACGTTAAAGATCCTGTAATCCATGTCAGCGTTCGGTGGGTTATGGAAACAGCATGCACACCCCCCGAAAGCGGAGTATGGCTGCCTACATGGCAGGGGTAAAAACGGTCATACACGTAAAAGCCCACTCGTGTGCATACGAGTGAACGTGGGAGTTGCAGCCCACGAACGTAGAAGCAGAAGAAGAAGAAGAAGATGATGAAGAAGACCGATGAAAAGAAATGGACCACACAGCACAGCAGTCCGAATGAGAACTACAGAAAGCAGGAGACAGATGGAATGGGGCATTCTCCTGACCATCCAGAGAGCAGGAAGAAGGAAGATTGATTGATTGAATCTTTAATGGGTAAAGAATTAGGCACAGTAAAGGCCTTTTTTTTACAATTCTGCCCATTTAACGACATAAAAAATAAAGAACGAACGACACAAAACATAAAAATAAAGAAATAAACTGAAATAAAATAATAAGAACGACGAATAAGAATAGGAACTTGAATAGTCTATTAAAGGTAACAAAGCGATGAAAAACTGGAACAATTGGTACATTACATGTACATAGGTACTTACACACACACACACACACACACACACACACACACACACACACACACACACACACACACACACACAATTATAAAACAAGCAACAAAGACATACGTACACATTCACGCCCACACACTCAAACACACACAAACACACACACGCACGGAGAAGAGAGCTGGAGAAAAGGAGAGGATAAGGGGAATAGGAGCAGCAGAGAGAGAGAGAGAGTGTGTGTGTGTGAAGACAAAGGAGAAGGAAGAAAGAAGTACAGACTGCGGAAAAAGAAGGAGACGTGAAGGTAGAAGACAAAAATGACTGCAGGATTCTTCAGGAAGACGTGAAGGAAGAAGTGCATGTGAACAAGAAGAAGGAAAAGACGAAATGGCGCAAAGCCAGACACACATTTATGCACACACACACACACACACACACACACACACACACACACACACACACTCCCACACACACACTCACGCACTCACGCACGCACGCACACACACACACACACACACACACACACACACACACACACACACACACACACACACACGCACGCATGCACGCAATCACACACACAGAGACGAAAAGGAGAGAACAGTGACAGACAGATCAACAGACAGACAGACAGACCGACAGACCCACAACAGACCAACAGACTAACAGAGAGGCGACAAAGACAGACCAGCAGGCCAAAATAGAAGTGTGACAGACAGACCAATACACCAACAGACAGACAGGCCAACATAGAGGTGTAAAAGACAGACCAACAGACCAACGGAGAGTTGTGACAGACAGACCAACAGACATACCAATAGGGAGATGTAACAGACAGACAAACAGACCAACAGAGAGGTGTGACAGACAGACCAATACACCAACAGACAGACCAACAGATCAACAGACAGACATGCTAACATGACCAACGGAGACGTGTGACAGACAGACCTATACACCAACAGACACACAGACCAACAGATAGGTGTTACAAACAGACCAACACAACACACACACACACACACACACACACACACACACACACACACACACACACACACACCACACACAGAAGAGAAAAGGAGAGGAAAGGAGAGGAGAGTGACAGACAAACCCACGTCCAAGAGACAAAACACAGACAGCAGACTGTCCACTTCACATGACTGTGCATGGAAGGACCAATGACCATCTGTCGGGGAGGTGACGTCAGGACGGCCACAACAAACCTCGCGCCTGTGGTCACAGCACTTGTGGTCAGGACAAAGTGGACGTCTGCAGACAGTTTCAGTTTCAGTTTCAGTTTCTCAAGGAGGCGTCACTGCGTTCGGACAAATCCATACACGCTACACCACATCTGTTGAGCAGATGCCTGACCAGCAGCATAACCCAACGCGCTTAGTTAGGCCTTGAGTGCATGCTTACATATTTGTGTACCTATGAAAGTGGATTTCATTTTACGTAATTTCGCCAGAGGACAACACTCTCGTTGCCATGGGTTCTTTTTCAGTGCGCCAAGTGCGTGCTGCACACGGGACCTCGGTTTATCGTCTCATCCGAAAGACTAGACGCTCAGTTTGATTTTCCAGTCAAACTTAGGAGAAAGGGCGAGAGCGGGATTCGAACCCACACCCTCACGGACTCTCTGTATTGGCAGCTGAGCGTCTTAACCATTCTGCCACCTTCCTCTGCAGACAGTGTGCTAGTACTGTTTCTCTGTCTCTGTCTGTCTGTCTGTCTCTTTCTTTCTGTCTCTGTCTGTGTCTGTCTGTCTGTTTATGTCTTTCTGTTCCCCCCTCTGTCTTTCTCTGTGTTTCTCTGTCTCTCTCTCCATCTCTCTTTCTCTCTCACTGTCTCTCTTTATCTCTGTCTCTCTCTTTGTCTCTATGACTGTCTGTCTGTCTGTCTGCCTCTCTCGCTCTCTCTCTCCTCTCTCTCTCTCTTCTTCTCTCCAGCTTTCTATCCCACTTTCTCTCTCTAGTTCTTTCTCTCACTCTTTTTCTTTGTGTTTCTGCCTCTATGTATGTCTCTTGTCTATGTCTGTATGTCAGTCAGTCTGTCTGTCTGTCCATCTGTCTGTGTCTGTCCGTCTGTCTGTCTGTCTGCCTGTCTGTCTCTTTCTCCTTCTCTCTCTCTCACTCTCTTTCTCTCTCTCTCTCACTTTCTCTCTCTCTCCCCCTTCTCTCTCTCTTTGTCCTTAATATGTCAAGACAGAGAGGGAGACAGGGGCAGACTGAATTACATGCCTCTGTGCTTCTTTTCTAACCAGTGGTTATCAAGCATGAGAATTCTTCCTTTCGGTGTTGGAAAGGAGAAAAATATTGTATTACTGCTGCCACGAACGTGAAAAAACAAAACAAAACAAAACAACAACAACAACAACAACAACAAAAAAAGCAGCAAAAAACAAACGAAATTCGACATAAACAAGAAAGGAAAAACTAAAAGAGTGAGAGAAAAACAGAAATTGATAGAAAAAAAAAGGAATAGGACCATCACAGGAGACAGAATGGGTCACAGCACTTGTGGACAGGACAAGTGGATGTCTCCAGACAGTGTGCTAGCTCTTTCTGTCTGTCTGTCTGTCTGTCTGTCTGCCTATCTCTGTCTCTCTCTCTCTTTATCTATCTCTATAGCTACCTGTCTCTCCCTCTCTTACTCTCCAGATCCCCCATGCCCCTACACCGTGCCTCCTCACAATCATTTCTCTCTCTTTCTGTACGTCTGTCTCTCTCTTTGTCTCTCTCTCTCTATATATGTATCGCTCTCTCCCTCTCTCAATCTGTGTGTGTGTGTGTGTGTGTGTGTGTGTGTGTGTGTGTGTGTGCGTGTGTGCGTGTGTGTGTGTGTGTGTGTGTCTGTCTGTCTGTCTATCTCTCTAACTATATCGCTCTCTGTGTGCATCTCTCTGTGTGTCTCTCTGTGTCTCTCTCTGTGTCTCTCTGTCTGTCTGTCTGTCTGTCTGTCTGTCTCTTTCTCTCTCTCTCTTTCTCACTCTTTCTTTCAAGCTTTCTCTTTAACTTTCTCTCTCTCTCTCTCTCTCTCTCTCTCTCTCTCTCTCTCTCTCTCTCTAATTCTTTCTCTCACTCTTTCTCCCTGTATCTTTATATTTCTGTCTCTTTGTATGTCTCTGTCTGTTTGTGTGACTGTTAGTCTGTCATCTGCCCGTCTGTCTGTCTGTCTGTCTTTCCTTCCTTCTGTGTGTGTGTGTGTGTGTGTGTGTGTGTGTGTGTGTGTGTGTGTGTGTGTGTGTGTGTGTGTGTGTGTGTGTGTGTGTGTGTGTGTGTGTGTGTGTGTGTGTGTGTGTGTGTCCGTTCGTAATGTATCAAGACAGAGAGGGAAACAAGGCCATAGTGAATGACATACCTTAGTGTTCCTTTTTTTTCTAACCAGTGGTGGGGGGGGGGGGGGGGGGGGGGGAACAGTCTTGCACTGCAGCAGCCACGAGCAAGAATAAGATGGAATTACAGCTAGACATAAAAATAATAACAATGAAAGAAAATCCGAAACTGACAAAACAATGAATAGGACGAGACAGACAGATAGACAGACAGACAGACTGAGAACGGAAGAAACAGGATGCAGACGATGCTGTTGCAATGGGCTTTCTCCTAATCACCCAGTGAAGAGGAAGACGAGGAGGCTATTGAGAACAGGAGAAGTGGAGGAGTAGAAGGAAAAAAAAAAAAAAAAAAAAAAGAGTGAAGAACGAAGGTGAAGGAAGAAGATTAGAGGAGGAGGAAGAAGTAGAGAGCTAAGGAGAAAGAGAAAGGAAAAAGGAAAAGAAGGAATAAAAAAAAAAACAGAAAAAGAAAAAGAAGAAGAAATGACTCATGGATGTGTGCGCGGCGCACACACGTATAATCAGAAACACACACACACACACACACACACACACACACACACACACACACGCACACACACACACACACACACACACACACGCACGAACGCACGCACTCACACACATACACACGCACACGCACGCACACACACACACACACACACACGCATGCACGCGCGCGCATACACACGCACACGCACAAAAGAAGGAGAACTAAGCTTGACAGACAGACAGCCATACAGCCAGCCAGAGAGAGACACACACAGACATTCAGACAGACTGACAGACAGTCAGACAGCCAACAGCCAGACAGACAGACAGACACAGGTGATTAGAGAGGTATCACCGACAGCACACTACCCACCGTACACAGAAAAAAAAGATCAATGACCACATGTGGGGGTGTCAGGTGACAAACAGACAGACAGGCGGGCAGGCAGACAGACAGACAGACAGACAAACGAACATACATACAGACAGACAGAAGGACAGGCAGACAGACAGAGGTGTGCAGAGAGGTATCA
>NC_134895.1:37926357-37933857 GCF_041734735.1 Babylonia areolata | reverse complement strand
CTAATGGTAAACTGCCAAAGTGTCGCAAATCTCTTATTAGTTTATGTTGTTTCAGTTCTGTTTTGATTGTGGTTTTTTGTTTGTTTTGTTTTGTTTTGTTGTTGTTGTTTTTTCTTGTTTTTTCGTGTGTGTGTTTTTTTTTTTGTTTGTTTGTTATTTTTCTTTTTCTGTTCCATTTAATCTATTTTGCACCATTTTGTTCTGATTTGTACCTGCTATGTCACCAGAGCTTTTCAGCTAATGACATTAAATATTTCAGTGTTCAGTGTTCTCTCTCTCTCTCTCTCTCTCTCTCTCTCTCTCTCTCTCAACTGTGGACTCTATTGTTATGGGCCAGAGGCATCACAATTAAAACAATTTTTACTTTGACTCTCTCTCTCTCTCTCTCTCTCTCTCTCTCTCTATATATATATATATATATATATATATACGTAGAGAGAGAGATTACATATGTGCGTGTGTGTGCTTCTCTCTCTCTCTCTCTCCACTACCCCCCGTACCCCCACCCCAACCCCCACCCCACCCTCCCCACACACACTTTACCTTAACGACCTAACTGCTGCCTCGTTTTACTAGTTCTCCAACATAGGTAATGGCCGAGGTCAGCGCTCTAAAAAAAAAAAGAAAAAAAAAAGAAAACAAAAGTATACTGAGTCATGAAAGAAACGACCACCCCCCCTCCTACAAACTTAACGGTCAAACTTCAGCCTCTGTTTCTTACGCCTACAGTCTCACTCTGGCATTTCCCCGCTGACACAAGTATATAAAATCATGCCCCCCCCCCCCCCCCCCCCCCCCCCCCCCCCCCCCCCCAACACACACACACACCAGTTCCACAACACACGGAAAGTTTGCGCAATACAGATAGAGAGAGAGAGAAAGAAAACAACACGAAAATCGACAGTGCAGTAAGCTTGTCAAAATCGATTGGTTTGGTTTGGTAAGGCAAATGTATGTAGCAAGGTCGCATGAAGGGGGTTAGGTGACACAGAATGAAAACAGGGGAAGATTGTATGTAAGAATTACAGGTTTTGGAGTTGTTGTTGCTGTTGTTTGTTGTTTTTTTCCTGGCGAAATATGAAATCTGTGTGTTTAAGATTAAGTAAGTAAGTTTGTTCACCTTGGGTTTCGAGGTTTGAATCACTGGTGGTGAGACTATTCAGTTCACTCTTTCTGGTATTCTTATCTCCCTTTCTCCATCCGCCTCTCTTTTATTCCCCCCTCTCTCTCTCTCCCCCCCCTCTCTCTCTCTCTATCTCCCTTTGTGTCTCTCTGTGTCCATATATATCTCTCTATCACTCTCTCGTTGTCTCTGTCATCTCTCTCTCTTCTTCTTCTTCTTCTTTGAAATGCACACACACACACACACACACACACACACGGGTGCGCGCGCGCGCACACACACACACACACACACACACACACATACACAAGCACACACGCACACATACACGTGCAACTACCTACATCTCCATGCATGCCAATAGGAAAAACCTAATGAAAGAATGGCACAGTAGCGTGAACAAGAAAATCCAAGGTGGGTTTTTGTTGTTGTTGTTGTTGTTGTTCTTTTTACAAAAGGGAAGGTCAAAGAGCGAACTCCTGCTAAAACCTTTCACTCGCGTAAAAAAACAAAAAACAAACAAACAAAAAAACAAAAAACAAAAAAAACAAACCAATAGCTCGCCCGCAGCGAAAAATAAATTTCTCGCTTTTATTTATTTATTTTATTTTTTTAAACGGAAAGTTCAGTGATCAAGTATCTGCACGTACATAACACACATGAACTACTACTACTTCTTCTTCTTCTTCTTCTTCTTCTTCCATCGTGGGCTGCAACTCCCATGTTCACTCGTTTGTGCACGAGTGGGCTTTTACGTGTATGACCGTTTTTGGTGGGTTTTTTTTTTTTTTACCCCGCCATGTAGGCAGCCATACTCCGTTTTCAGGGGTATGCATGCTGGATATGATCTTGTTTCCATAACCTACCGAACGCTGACATGGATGGCGGGATCTTTAACGTGCGTATTTGGTCCTCTGCTTGCGTATACACACGGAGCGAGTTGAGGCACTAGCAGGTATGCACAAATTACACACATGAACAAACTAAAACTATTTGGGAAAATGTTCATCAATAGAAAAAAAACAAAACAAAAACAAAAAACAAAAACAAACAAACAAACAAACAAACAAACAAAAAAACAGGCATGAGTTGGACACAATATTCTGCATGTCTGCAAGTTTGTAGTATTGATACCGTTCGTTTTGATACATATACTTTAAGATTTCATTATATGTTATTTATGTTATGTGTGATACGTGTCCTTTCCACCTCCCCCTCCCCTCTCTTTGTCTCTGTCTCTCTGTCTCTGTCTGTCTGTCTGTCTGTCTGTCTGTCTGTCTCTCTCTCTCCATGTCATTATCCCTTCCCCTCCCGCTCTCTCCCTCTCTCTGTTATAATGCTGAATGAAATTATTACCCCTTGTCTACAGGGCTTAACTGCTGAATGCCACACCCACCCCCCACCTCTCTCTCTCTCTCTCTCTTTGTTATTTTTTTCTTTCCTTTTATTGCATTCTGTTATTGTGGTGTATCATGGTTCACAGTATTTACCTTTTTTCTGTAAACCCTCTCCTCCCCCCCCCCCCACCCTTGTCAAAATGGCTGTAAATGCTTTTGACAATAAATTATCATGTCATGTCATGTCATGTCATGTCATCTCTCTCTCTCTCTCTCTCTCTCTCTCTCTCTCTCTCTCTCTCTCTCTCTCTTTCTCTCTCTCTCGTTTATCTGTGTATGAAGAAAGGAAAGGGATGCTGATATAAACTGCTAATTTTATTTTTCAAAATCTCTCTATTGATCTCTCTGACTACATATCTACCCACCTACACGTATCTATCTTTCCATGCAAAGCTATTCTCTCCACCATCTGTCTCACTCCCTCTCCTGTTTCTCTCTCTCTCCTCTCTCTCTCCCCCTCTCTCTCCCCCTCTACCCCATCTCTCTCTCTCTCCCCCTCCCTCTCCTACCCCCTCTCTCTCTCCCTCCCCTCTCTCTGTCTCCCTCTCCCCCTCTCTCTTGTCTTGTCTTGTCCCTCTCCCCCTCTCTCTCCCCTCTCCCCCCTCTCTCCCCCTCTCCCTCTCCTCTTCCCCTCTCTCTCCCTCTCCCCCTCCTCTCTCTCTCCTTTTCCTCCCTCCCCCCCTCTCTCTCTCTCTGTCTGCTATCTGTGTAGGAAGAAGGTAAAGGGGGGTACTGATGAAAAACGTGAAGGAGGTTGGCACGACTTGTGTGACAGCGTAAAGCTCTCCTTGCACAAGAAGGAAGTAGAGAAAAGCGCAAGGACAGTGTTCTGTCTTTCCACTGACCGAATTACAATGCCACTTAATGTGTTGCAACTTTTCCCTGAAGTTGTATTTTGCTTTCTGTACGGGTCTTAGGGGTCATGATCTTGCTTTTCTTTTGTCTAAACTTTTGTTTCACATATTTATTTACTTATTTATTTTGATTTTTTTTTTGTACGCTTATAGTTGACTTTATCAAGTTTTTGCGCCATATACATATTATTATTAGTAGTTGTAATTCTTTTTTTTATGTATTTATTTATTTATTTTTCTCAAGGCCTGACTAAGCGCGTTGAATTACGCTGCTGGTCAGGCATCTGCTTGGCAGATGTGGTATAGCGTATACGGATTTGTCCGAACGCAGTGACGCCTCTTTGAGCTACTGATACTGATACTTTAGGAGAAAAAAACAACAACAAAAAAACAAAACAAAAAAAACCCAAACAAACAACAACAACAAAAACAATAGCCAAAGAAACCAACACAATACCCATTTCACCAGTTCACATTAGCCTCACCCACCACCACACCCCTTCAAACACAGAACACTCACATCCACACACACACTGCGAGAGAAAGGGAAAAAAGAGCTTAAATTTTAATGGGGAGTGGAAGAGAAAGAGAGCGACAAAGAGAGGAGTCTTGAGAGAGAGAGAGAGAGAGAGAGAGAGAGAGAGAGAGAGAGAGAGAGAGAGAGAGAGAGAGAGAGAGAGAATACTGAACACTGGACACTCAAATGTTTTAATGTCATTAGCTGTAAAACTCTAGTGATATAGTAGGTACAAATCAGAACAAAAATGGTACAAAACAAATAAAATGGAACAGAACAGAAAAAAAAACACAATCAAAGTAAACTAAACTATTAAGGGATAAGCGGCACTTTGGTACTTTCTCATTTGCTTAAAAAGTCAATGTGGCAGGCGGGTACTGTGCCTTTTTTCCCCCCTAGTCGTTCGTCTCCAAGGTTTGAACAGTACACAGGAAACAAAGTACATATGATCCATATAATAATTATTTAAGCATGTGACATCGACACACATCATATCAATACGAACACATAACAAAGTACATATAAAACATATAAGAGAGAGAGAGAGAGAGAGAGAGAGAGAGAGAGAGAGAGAGAGAGAGAAAGAGGGAGAGAGAGAGAGAGAGAGAGAGAGAGAGAGAGAGAGAGAGAGAGAGAATGAATGAATGAATGAATCTTTATTTTCCAACGGTGAAGATATTAGCACTTTGGCCGACTTACACATCTGCCGTTGTTCTAAGAGACACACAAATATGTAGGCATATAAATGTAGTAGAGACAGACAGACAGACAGACAGACAGACAGAACGAAACAGAACAGGAATGAGAATGAGTGCTTAACACGGGCATGTCAAACGGATAGGAAGGCAAGACCAGTTCACAGCTCCAATGGTAATCTGAAGAATGTGCCACACGCGAGAGTTCACTTGACCTGGCGACTCGGCAACCAGTCCTTTAGGAGTGACGTGATGGCTAACCCTGCCCCTGCACCTCTGATAACAACCCTGCCCCTGCACCTCTGATAATAACTCTGCCACTCCACCTCTGATAATAACTCTGCCCCTGCACCTCTGATAATAACTCTGCCCCTGCACCTCTGATAATAACTCTGCCACTCCACCTCTGATAATAACCCTGCCCCTGCACCTCTGATAATAACTCTGCCACTCCACCTCTGATAATAACCCTGCCCCTGCACCTCTGATAATAACTCTGCCCCTGCACCTCTGATAATAACTCTGCCCCTGCACCTCTGATAACAACTCTGCCCCTGCCCCTCTGATAATAACCCTGTCCCTCCACCTCTGATAATAACCCTGCCCCTCCACCTCTGATAATAACCCTGGCGTTCCACCTCTCATAATAACTCTGCCCCTGCACCGCTGATAGTAACCCTGCCCCTGCACCTCTGATAATAAACCTGGCTTTCCACCTCTGATAACAACCCTGTCCCTCTACCTCTGATAAAAACTCTGCCCCTGCACCCCTTATAATAACTCTGCCCCTAGACCTCTGATAATAACCCTGCCCTTCCACCTCTGATAATAACCCTGGCCTTCCACCTCTGATAACAACCCTGTCCCTCCACCTCTGATAACAACTCTGCCCCTGCACCTCTGATAATAACCCTGCCCCTTCCACCTCTGATAACAACCCTGGCCTTCCACCTCTGATAATAACCCTGCCCCTGCACTTCTGATAATAACCCTGCCCCTGCCCCTCTGATAATAACCCTGCCCCTGCCCCTCTGATCATAACCCTGCCCCTCTGATAATAACTCTGCCCCTGCCCCTCTGATAATAACCCTGCCCCTCTGATAATAACCCTGCCCCTGCACCTCTGATAATAACTCTGCCCCTGCACTTCTGATAATGACTCTGCCCCTGCACCTCTGATAATAACCCTGCCCTTCCACCTCTGATAATAACCCTGGCCTTCCACCTCTGATAACAACCCTGCCCCTGCACCTCTGATAATAACCCTGCCCCTCCACCTCTGATAATAACCCTGGCCTTCCACCTCTGATAACAACTCTGCCCCTGCACCTCTGATAATAACCCTGCCCCTCCACCTCTGATAATAACCCTGGCCTTCCACCTCTGATAACAACCCTGTCCATCCACCTCTGATAACAACTCTGCCCCTGCACCTCTGATAATAACCCTGCCCCTCCACCTCTGATAATAACCCTGCACCTCTGATGATAACCCTGCCCCTAAACCTCTGATAATAACCCTGACCTTCCACCTCTGATAAAAACCCTATCCCTCCACCTCTGATAACAACTCTGCCCCTGCACCTCTGATAATAGACCTTTCCCTCCACCTCTGATAATAAATCTGCCCCTCCACCTCTGATAACAACCCTGTCCCTCCACCCCTATTGGCAAACCCTACCCCTACACCTATGATAGCTAAACCTGCCACTACACCTCTGATAATAACCCTGCCCCTGCACCTCTGATAACAACCCTGCCCCTCCACCTCTGATAAGAGAGAGAAATAGATACATACATTCCTATGATTCTGACTAAGAAAAAGAAGAAAAGTTTCAAAAAGAACAACCGAATTCTGGATATGTTTGTTTGTTTTTGTTTTTGTTTTGTTTTATATCCTTTTATTCATACTCATGATAGCCGAAGTCGAAGAAGAGTGAGGTTTAAAAAAAGAAAAGAAAAAAGAAAAAAAAAGACACACAGTAGATGCACGTGTGGGCAGAGGAAAAGCAAGTTGAACGTGCAGCGCAGATAAAGATGCCATGACGGAGTGAAGAGACGCTCGCTCCTCTCTTCACTAAGAACATCACGAAGTGTCAAGGATTCATAAAGGTAATGCGTAATTTTCGGGTGCGGTATAAGAGGCACGCAGATCATTAGATCATAAGATGCCACGAGGGAGTTAAAAACGCTTACACCTTTTCCATAAGAATATCACGAAGTGTCAAGCGTTTATCAGGGTAATGTTTCATTTTTGGGGGGAGCGTTATACAAGGCGTGCAGATCATTGTCATGAGATGTCACGAGGGAGTGACAAACGCTTACACGTCGTCCGTAAGAACATCACGAAGTGTCAAGGGTTTATAAAGGTGACTTACTTGACTTATTCCTCTTGATTCCGTGGGGAACATAGGGCCGCAACAACACTCCTCCAACGCACCCGGCTCTGGCTGGTCCTCTTCAGTTCGGCCCACGTCATTCCGGCCGCCCTTGTCTCTGCCTCAATGCTTCTCCGCCAGTTCTGCTTCGGACGGCCAACTTTGTTTATAAAGGTAGTGTTACACTTTTTCGGAGCGTTGGGGTGCGGTGTTTACCTGACGTCGCATTAATTCATTCGACACAATAGGGTGTGTTGCGTTATACGAGGCGTGCAAATCATTGTCATAAGATGTCACAAGGGAGTGACAAAGGCTTACACATCGTCCTTAAGAACATCACGAAGTGTCAAGGGTTTATTATTTTACCTTACAGGTGTGTTATACGAGGCGTGTAGTGTTTCCTGAAGTCGAGTTAATTCATTCAACACACTGCGGGTGGTGTGGTTCAGTTCTGTTGTCTAGGGTTTGATTCATGGTTTGAATGTAAATTTGGATCTTGATAGGGTATGGGACTTGTTTTGGTTAATATATATATAT
>NC_134895.1:37913857-37921357 GCF_041734735.1 Babylonia areolata | reverse complement strand
CTCTATATATGTTTCTGTGTGTGAGTGCGTGTGTGTGTGTGTGTGTGTGTGTGTGTGTGTGTGCGTGTGTGTGTGTGTGTGTGTGTGTGTGTGTGTATGTGTGTGTGCGTGTGTATGTGCGTGCGTGTGTGCGTGTGTGTGTGGAGATGGAGGTGCATGAGTGCGTGTGACTGCGTGATTTCATGATTCGATTTATGTGACCTTAATATTGATCCTAATTATCCAAGTCACAGGAAGATAGGGACAGGAGTTGTCATGTATGTTCTTCTGCCGACACAAAAACAACAAAACAGAGACACAGACAGACACACAGACACCGCCCTACACACACACGCACACGCACACACACATACTATGCACACGTGCGCTTGTAGAAACAAATATAAGAATGGTTTGAGAATGGGGGGGGGGGGGGGGTCGTCGACAGAATGTTGAGGAGGAGTTAAAATGGAGAGGGGGGGCGGGGGGGTGGGGGGGTGGGGGGGAGGGGGGCGGGGGTCATGGAGGGGGAGAGCCAGAAGGGAGGCTCAAAAAGAAACAGAACAGAAAACACAGAACAGGAAAGAGAACACAGAATCGGAAGAAAAAAAAAAAAAACAGAAGAAAAAAAATGCAGAAAACTTCACGCCAAGCAGGTGTCGAAACTGGTGATTCAGCCTCGAATGGAAGAAACCAGCAGCACTGATGGTGCACGCGAGAATCCACTTGAGCTGACTGCTGCTGACTCCGCAACATTCCATCATGGAGTGACGTGTTCGCTGACCCTGTGTGGAGTGTTGGCCTACTGCAGGCAACGCGTCCGCCTAGGAAGCGAGAGCATCTGATCTGAGCGCAGTGGTTCGAATCACACCGGCAGTCGTCAGTATTTTCTCCGCCTCCACTAGACCTTGAGTAGTGGTCTGTACGCTAGTCATTCGGATGAGACGATAAACCGAGGTCCCGTGTGCAGCATGGATTTAGCGCACGCAAAAGAACACACGGCAACAAAAGGTTGTCTCTGGCAAAATTATGTAGAAAAAATCCACTTGGATTGGAAAACAAATGAAATTGTAGGCAGGAAAAAAATGCAAAAAGATAGGTGGCGCTCTCAGTGTCACGACGCGGTCTCCCTGGGGAAAGCAGCCCAGATTTCACACAGAGAAATCTGTTGTGACAAAAAGAGTAATACAAATACAAATAAAAATGTCGCCACATCTTCTGTGGCCCACTTAACTCTTTGAGATCCGCGGCTACAGATTTGCCATCCTAGCCTAGAAGTCCAAAAGCCTCATATTGCCTTCACAAACAGGCAGCTTCTATAGACTAGGGGCTATCTACTTTTCGAGTCAATTCTTTGAGGTCTAGCTACAGATTTGCCATCTTGACCTAGAAGTCCAAAAGCCCCAGATCGCCTTCACAGACAGGCAGCTTTTGTAGACGAAGGGGTATCTTTTTTTTTTTATAAGTCCATCTGGCGCGATCTGCGGCCATTGGTCTTGAACCTGAAGAGCGTGATTGTCTCATCAGTGATGGAGCGATATGTGGAAGGACAGTCACTTCAACACTGTGGGACATGTGGCTGGGTCACAAAACTTGGGAACTTCAATGTCTAGCAACTGCTGCCTGGGTAGAACATGTTCGGATGGCTGGGTAAAAAAAAAATATGGGGCTTATGCTCAACAGAAATTCTGTGTGTGTGTGTGTGTGTGTGTGTGTGTGTGTGTGTGTGCACATTCTTTACACAAGTGGCAAAAAGCTCATCACCCATACAAACATAGACGAACACACACACACACACACACACACACACACACACACACACACACACACACACTGATTCATTCGCTCATACAAACACACAGGGAGATAAATCTTGACAAGATAACAAACTTTATTTTGAGGGAAATTGCACACACACAGACACACACACACACACACACACACACACACACACACACACACACACACACACACAGAGCATTGATGATCATCATCTGGCTAAATTCAATCAAAAGACCACAGCCACGAACACCTTGCCCTTAAGGGCTTACTGCCGATAGGTCGTTAAACTCAACTTTAGACAATGTGCAGTCAATTATATGTGCATATGTAAGTATGCATGTTGGCGTTAGTGTGTGCGTGAATGAGGGAGAGAGAGAGAGAGAGAGAGAGAGAGAGAGAGAGAGAGAGAATCTGACAGACAGACAGACAGACAGACACACAGAGAGAGAGAGAGAGAGAGAGAGAGAGAGTCTCTTTTCGTGTTTGTTTGAGTTCAGAACAATACTCAGATTTTTGTGCATCCCACGGCTGCTTTCCAAGGCACACTACCCTACAGCAATTCTTTCCCCTGCCCCCCGTCAAGTGCCTGCATCTCCATTACCACCACTGTCACCATTTTCATTCTCCAGACTGGGAAAAAAAATAAATTCAATTTATCTCATAATTCTTCTCCGTTCTCACGTTCATATCAAGCCGTGTCTTTCGTTCTTCTTTCTGTATGTGCGTATTGATTTCTTGAACAGGAAGTCACAGAGAAGAGGTGGGTATTTTGGAGGGAAAGTTCCACAATGGCGCTGCGACGATTGAAAGTTGGACTGGAATTATACAGGCATTGACGGTGCGTTAGGGAAAGCGAAGACCTAAAACGCAATTTCATGATTGAATGGAAGATGGGATCTATTTTTCGTTTGGCTTCCATTCCATACAGACCCCCCCCCCCACCCCCCCCCCCCCCAGACCCCTCTATGTCGTCATCTCATCCCTTCTGCCTGAAATATTTAGAAAGGACTGACAGAAGAAAAAAAAACAAAAACAAAAACTCGAACACAAGTAGCTTGCCAAGTTAGGAAATAATGCTTTCGTTTCCCCCTTTCTCGAGAACTGACCTTACCAGTTTCTTTTCCTCAAACAGCTCGCTTACGGTTAAACATTGAGAATGGCACAGATAGCTGAGAGAACCCACTGAACAATCCGCTTTTTAAAGAAACAGGTTCTGTGAGGAAGGGAAAAGAGTTGAACGCAAGGAAGTATGTCCATTTTTAGGCTTTAGACATAGTTTGGAGCTGTCATTTTCGCAAGGAGTTGTTGAGAAAATGCGCTCGCACGTAAGAGTTAGGATCTTCTTCACATTTGCCGCTCCACTGTTAATGTTTATTGTGACAGACAGTCACGGTAGACCAGTGAAATAAATGCATTGCTCCTTCAGAGAGTGGAGACTTACTTTGTAACCGTGAGAGTTACAACCACACTGATCAAAAACATAACACACAGACCGTGATAGTCACACACACACACACACACACACACACACACACACACACACACACACACACACACACACACACACACAAAGTGCACAGAAATCACGACTATATTATAAACTTTAATCAAAGAGTTTTACTGTGTATTATCATCATTACATACTTATTGACCAGTTTATCTAGGTGAAGTGCAAGTTCCTCCAGACCTGGAATCTGTATACATTTAACCAAGTTTGTCCTTTATTTTTCACAGGGAAACAAGCATATGAGATGATGGAAAGTCATCCTGACCGGGCTCCTTCCCTACACATGGGTCATGGTATCAGTATCACTGTCCAATTTTGTTTTCTTCTGGATGCAGCTGACATATAGTCAATTCTATGGCCAGGTTCAGGACTCACTTTGTCTATGTTGCTTGGAATCATCCAATAAGCTGGAACTCCTGTGACTGTCGTCTTCTCTCTCAACCGAACAACAGCTTTAGTTTTTGAAGAGTAGTGCCCCAGCATGGATACATGTCTCAGCCTGCCCTGCCATGCAGTCACTGTGGACAGTAACAACAGTGCCCGATTTATCAGTCACTACCCATGGCAAAGGAGGTGTTTCATTTAGCCTCTGCGAGTGCGAAACCTGCACACACAGACACACACAGAATTTTAAAAAAAAAGATTCCTTTATCAAAGCCATTATTAATTAAAACAGTGACAGGATATTTTCAATATCCATGGTTGTGATAAGAACAAGTGACAGCCAACAATCTCATTCTCAACACACACACACACACACACACACACACACACACACACACACACACACACACACACACACACACACACACACACACACACACACACACACACACACACACACACACATGCACACATTATATACAGACTTTTTGTTTCTTTCAGTTAAAATTTTTGTAACGTTTTGTACACGAAATAACATACATTTTTTTAAACAGAAGTTCAGCATAACACACACACACACACACACACACACACACACACACACACATATATATATATATATATATATACATATGTACAAGCATATAGAATATGTCTTTATTGCCAAGTGTACCGGGGTCACAAGAGGAATAATGTATACAAGAAATGTGTACAATTTATATATACACACATATACATACACATATACATATCATTAATTCTATCAGTGACAGATTGCTTCTAGATTGCTGTAGTCAATCATGTTTGAGATGAGATGAAAAAGTGACAGCTAACGTTCTCAACACACACACACACACACACACACACACACACACACACACACACACACACACACGCACACACACACACACACACACACGCACGCACGCACGCACACACACACACACACACACACACACACACACACACACACACACACACACACACACACACACACACTGACATCTTAATTACGTATTCACACAACCTAACATGAGTACATGTGGCAGCACAAAAACGCATGTTAAAACTATGATTTAGCGTCATAGAAATTAATAGTCTTGACCATTATATTATATTTATATAAATGTGATTACTGATAAAGAAGTTAACCAAGTGAGAGATCGATGATTGATTTGATTCTTTGCCTTACCTTTGCTTTTGCATTTATGACTGTGTTCTGGCAGTTCGGAGGAGTGTGGGTGTACAGAGCCTGCACCCGTACCCAACCGTCAGAAAACTGCATGTGTGCTTCCAGACCTTTGTAGCATTTAAACTGCTCCATAGTGTAAGCACTCACGCCACACACCAGAACGGTGAAGAGGGCAGGAAATTGGAAAGGTGGGATTGCGTTGACATCTGTGATCCATTCAGTTGCCCTAGCATCGTATGGACCGAAACCGTTTAACAGATGCACTTTCTTTAGGCAAGGTGATCTAGCTTCTGCGTCCAACTTCTGGACATAAGTTACTTTATCTTTCGCTCCGGATTTTTCCATATCGGCGATCGCAAATCACAAAGCACGTGTGTCAGGTCAACTGGACCGGAAGGAAACGGAAACTGTATGACCATCATGGTTGACCTTGCTCAGCTTCCGTGGAAACACTACGTCATCGCTCGTTCCCTGTTCGCAAATCTGCCCCTTCCTGTCGCTGTGGCGGCCTTCACCTCTACACTCCATCTCGCTCTCTGCGATCGTCTTCAGACCCATTACGTTTACACATACCAAGATTCAAACACTCCATCGTCGGCCGCCGTCCTTTCTCTGTCTCTGGACCTTGCTTTTGGAATGAACTTTCCTCTTTCGCTTCGTCAGGTCTCCGCACTCAGCTCTTTCAAGTCTGGCCTTGAAACCTACCTTTTTTTTCCAAGATAATCTTCTTCCCCTGCCTCTTCTTTGCCTTCAGTTTCTCAAGTCTAGAGTTATGCATGCGTGTGAATGACTGGTTTGAAAACACTGATTTGTCTCTGCGCAAGATTCAGCGCTATACGGATACTATTTATTGTTGTTATTATCAGGGTACAGGGCTTTGTGTTCCGTGCCGGTCAGGCCTGTCCCCTCTTCTTTCAGTATCCTCTGTGTGTGTGTGTGTGTGTGTGTGTGTGTGTGTGTGTGTGTGTGTGTGTGTGTGTGTGTGTGATTCCCAGTGTGCACGTTCTAACTCCTCCTGGACTCTGTTGATACTAACTATGTCAGAATAATCTTCTTCTTCTTCTTCTTCTTCAGTAATTCTTCTCATCCACGTCTATTCTTCGTCTTCATTTAATCATTCATGTATTTATCTATGTATTTATTCACTTATTTATTTATTTATATATCTATCTGTCTATCTCGTGCTTAAATCTTTTCTCGTTTCGAATCAATTAATCTATTAATCTGTTTCTTCTTCTTCTTCTTCTCCTTTCAGGAGCCTGGAACTGCATCAACAGCGCACATGCGCAGTCCCACTGTCCAAATGTGCTCACTAAGATGAGATTGATCTTGCAGTCAGGATGTCAGTCATCATTCTTCACCCGGACTTCTTCATCTTAGTAGCGTTACTTTTTTTTTACTTTTTTTTATGACGCCATGGAAAAAATACACAAAAAGTAGAAGTCACACTGGAGATTCTTGCTATGAAGGGGTTAATTCAGCTATCATGCATCCTGCGGGTCAGGCTGCTTTTACCAGGGGCCATAATCAAGAGACCATCGTACCTGCGGATAAAAGCGTACCTGTGGGTAAATCTACAAGAGGCAAGGCAAACAAAATGCCCGAGGGTAAGCAGTACCCGGTATCAGGAACACTCGAGTATACCTTATACGGGTCTTCACACCCAAAGGCAAATTTGACCTTACTGCCTGCTACGGGTGACTGCCCACGAAGCAAAGGTAAACATGGCAGTTCCTTTTGTAGCGTTCTTTTTGTTGAGGGAAAACGGGCGTGATTTGCGAATAGCCCGTGTTTCGCTAACTCTCTCGACATTGTTCTGTGGCACAGTGAGAATTAAAAGAGCATGCACAGAAGGGAATCACCAGTGGACAGACAAAGAGAGAGAGAGAGAGAGAGAGATGTACATGACAGTGATGCGAAAACGACGGATTATAGACCATGCGTTAGCTGTTGTTGCTAGTGGCATCCACGTTTCCAAGGGTCGAATTTTCAGAACGAGGTTTAATAAATTAATGTCTTTCCTCACAAAACCATACCAACGTATGTGGACATTCCAATCGCCATGTCTTTGTTTCGTTGTGTACCCCTCTCTTCCTGTTCTTTGTCTTTTCCTGTCGTTTACACTCTTCCTGGCTTTTCCCTGTCTCTGAAGTCTGTATTTTCCTTGCTTTCGTTCTCTCTTTTTTATCTATTGTTGAACCGTCTACCCATAGTGTGCCCATGCGTTATACTACAGTTCTGCTTGCACTGTGGGCTAATGTGTCTTACATATTATTCATTCTAGCATATACGCGTTTTCCAGTAATATTTTCCATGCTAACTCTCAACAATCTTACCAAAAATCATGTTCTAAAATACAGGGACTGTTTTTTTTTGTTGTTGTTGTTGTTTGTGTTTTTTGTTGTTGTTGTTGTTGTTTGTTGCTTTCCTCAGTTATTATTTGTGCATTGTTTCTTTCTCCATTTGTTTCATTTTTTCACCGCGAAATGTTATGCTTCTTGTTTTTCTGTTTACAGCATATGTTGTTGTTGTTGTTGTTGTTGTTTTTTGGCGCTTTTCACACACACACACACACACACATGCACGCAAACACACACGCACGCACACACACACACACACACACACACACACACACACACACACACACACACACACA
>NC_134895.1:37891357-37903857 GCF_041734735.1 Babylonia areolata | reverse complement strand
ATACTGCTGTATTCAAACAACTAGAAATGGAAATGTCAACGTTACTTGTTATACTGCTGTACTCATAACCAGAAATGAAAATGTCAACGCTGTTTCTCATACTGCTGTACTCAAACAACCAGAAATAAAAATGTCAACGTTACTTGTTATCCTGCTATACTCAAACGACAAGAAATGAAAATGTGAACGCTGTTTCTCATACTGCTGTACTCAAGCAACCAGAAATAAAAATATCAACGCTACTTCTCATACTGCTGTACTCAAACAACCAGAAATGGAAATGTGGAATCTGTATGTGGTACATGTTATACTGCTGTATTAAAACAACTAGAAATGGAAATGTCAACGCTACTTCTCATACTGCCGTACTCGTAACCAGAAATGAAAATGTCAACGCTGCTTGTCACAAAGCTGTAATTAAACAACTAGAAATAAAGATGGCATCGCTACTTCTCATACTGCTGTATTCAAACAACCAGAAATGGAAATGTCAACGTTACTTGTTATACTGCTGTACTCAAAACCAGAAATAAAAATGTCAACGCTACTTCTTATACTGCTGTACTCAAACAACTAGAAATAAAAATGTCAACGCTACTGCTCATACTGCTGTACTCAAACAACCAGAAATGGAAATGTCGAATCTGTATGTGGTACTTGTTATACTGCTGTACTCATAACCAGAAATAAAAATGTCAACGTGACTTATTATACTGCTGTACTCATAACCAGAAATAAAACTGTCAACGCTGTTTCTCATACTGCTGTACTCAAACAACCAGAAATGGAAATGTCGAATATGTATGTGATACGTGTCATACAAACAACTAGAAATGGAAATATCAACGTTACTTGTTATACTGCTGTACTCGTAACCAGAAATGAAAATGTCAACGCTGCTTGTCACAAAGCTGTAATTAAACAACTAGAAATAAAGATGGCATCGCTACTTCTCATACTGTTGTATTCAAACAACCAGAAATGGAAATGTCAACGTTACTTGTTATACTGCTGTACTCATAACCATAAATAATAAAAATGTCAACGCTACTTCTTATACTGCTGTACTCAAACAACCAGAAATAAAAATGTCAACGCTACTTCTCATACTACTGTACTCAAACAACCAGAAATGGAAATGTGGAATCTGTATGTGGTACATGTCATACTGCTGTATTCAAACAACTAGAAATGGAAATGTCAACGTTACTTCTCATACTACTGTACTCAAACAACCAGAAATGGAAATGTGGAATCTGTATGTGGTACATGTTATACTGCTGTATTCAAACAACTGGAAATG
Organism: Babylonia areolata; assembly: GCF_041734735.1. Classification (NCBI taxonomy): domain Eukaryota; kingdom Metazoa; phylum Mollusca; class Gastropoda; order Neogastropoda; family Buccinidae; genus Babylonia; species Babylonia areolata. The sequence goes on along the minus strand of NC_134895.1, from coordinate 37,902,554 downwards.
GAAATGTCAACGTTATTTCTCATACTACTGTACTCAAACAACCAGAAATGGAAATGTGGAATCTGTATGTGGTACATGTTATACTGCTGTATTCAAACAACTAGAAATGGAAATGTCAACGCAACGTGTTTTACTGCTGTACTCAAACAAACAGAAATGGAAATGCTAATGCTATTTGTTATACTGCTGAACTCAAACAACCAGGAATGAAAAGGACAACACTACTTGTTATACTGCAGTAATCAAACAACTAGAACTGAAAATGTCAATGCTACTTGTTATACTGCTGTACTTAAACGACCAAAAATGATAATGTCAAAACTATTTGTCATACTGCTATACTCAAACAACCAGAAATGGAACTGTCAATACTACTCAAACAACGCTTTTTGTGTGTCTGATACGGGCATATGTTGGTTTGTTTTCAAGTGAACATTGTTACAGGTTTTGGACGTTATACAGTTTTTATTAGTCAAGTATTTATAATGCTTGTATGGCCTTGGTGGTTGGCTGGGGTTTGTATTCGGTAAAGTAAGCTAAATCAGATTTTTACAGGGAATAATCATATCATCAGTGTTGGTGGATGCTATAGCTATTCATCGAAGTCTGTCACATTACACCAGTTCATCAACGCCTTTCGAATGATGTGCTGCAGGATTGGTCATTTCATCAGTGCCTTTATTGTCAGCTTTATTACTGTAAATCACTATGATGTGATGAATAAAAAAAAAGGAAATAAGTACTCGTACAATGATTTTTGTCCTCAAAATGCATCAATGTATATCCATCCTTGCTTTCCACTGCCAATTATCTGCATAGTGGTACACATTAAAAACCAGGAAATGGCATTAGTATGGACGTTCCTATGTTTTGTTATGCTGTTCATTTGGCGTGTAATCACAGAAACAAAAGTGGAAGTAATGATCGAACTCAAACTGACATTTTATTCAAACCTGATGTGATCGTCTGAACTTGAACATAGGAAAAGGATGAATGTCCTATTACGGCCATCAGGCCAGTGGATTCATATTCACTGTCTAGGTCTCGGCTTAGGAAGGCAGGCTGGGCCTAATCATCTTCTTCCGCCGTTTTAACCTTCTTAAACTTTCGTCAGGAACCCATTCACACCTGGGTGGAGTCAGGGAAATTCGGAGTAAAGTGCCTTTCCCAAGGACCCAACACCTTGCTGAAGCAGGGCCTCGAAACCTGATCACTGGTGAACACTGAAAAAACTTGAACATGTCACACATAATCGCATGTGGAGTGATGGCCTAGAGGTAACGCGTCCGCCTAGGAAGCGAGAGAATCTGAGCGCGCTGGTTCGAATCACGGCTCAGCCGCCGATATTTTCTCCCCCTCCACTAGTCCTTGAGTGGTGGTCTGGACGCTAGTCAATCGGATGAGACGATAAACCGAGGTCCCGTGTGCATCATGCACTTAGCGCACGTAAAAGAACCCACGGCAACAAAAAGGTTGTTCCTGGCAAAAATTCTGTAGAAAAATCCACTTCGATAGGAAAAACAAATAAAACTGCACGCAGGAAAAAAATACAAAAAAGAAAAGAAAATGGGTGGCGCTGTAGTGTAGCGGCGCGCTCTCCCTGGAGAGAGCATCCCGAATTTCACACGCAGAAATCTGTTGTGATAGAAAGAGAAATACAAATACAGACGAAACGGACGCACATATCTTTCATAGGGGGATTTGGATACGACAGTAAAAGAATAAATAATCACAGTAATTTTCGTCCTGAAAAACAGACAAGGACAATAAAATAATAGATAATCACAGTAACTTTTCGTCCAAGAAATAGACGCAGGCGATAAAAGAACAGACAATCACAACAACTTTTCGTCCTAAAAGTAGACAAAGACAATAAAAGACAAGAGAGGCAAGGCCTTCAAGACTCACTTGTGATAAATTAAGTCCCCTAGCATTAATTACAGAGTAATTTCCCTTTTTTACTATCTGCACCAAAACGTTTGCAAAATAAATAAAACTTCCATGCTTTGCAAAAGAAGTTCCTGTTTGAACAAAAAATGATAATAATAACTCCTCTTGTTGTTGTGTCAGAATAAGAGGTCAAAGTGCCAAGTTTAGAGAATACGAAAAATATAAATATAACAGTAAATGCAGTTTGCATATAATTAGGCTTCTTTTTTAAATTTTTTGTGCCCATCCCAGAGGTGCAATATTGTTTTAAACAAGATGACTGGAAAGAACTGAATTTTTCCTATTTTTATGCCAAATTTGGTGTCAACTGACAAAGTATTTGCAGAGAAAATGTCAATGTTAAAGTTTACCACGGACACACACACACAGACACACGGACACACACACACACACACACACACACACACACACACACACACACACACACACACACACACACACACAGAGAGAGAGAGAGACAACCGAACACCGGGTTAAAACATAGACTCACTTTGTTTACACAAGTGAGTCAAAAACCACGGTAATTTTTCGTCTTAGAAATAGACAAAGACAATAACAGAATGGATAATCACAGTAATTTTTCGTCTTGAAATTTGACCAGACAGTAAAAGAATAGATAGCCACAGTAACTTTTCGTCCAAAAAATAGACAAAGATACACAGTCCACGTCGATGCAGCAGCTCAGAACTGTAATTTTGTTTTGTTTTGTTGTGTGTGTGTGTGTGTGTGTGTGTGTGTGTATGTGTGTGTGCGTGTGTGTGTGCGTGCGTGCGTGCGTGCGTGTGTGTGTGTGTGTGTGTGGTAAGCTTTAACATTGCCATTTTCTCTGGAAATACTTTGTCTGCCAATACCAAATTTAGCTTAAACATAGTATGGAGAAAAAATCTTCATAGTCATACCAATAATAGGTTGTAAGTCTCCCGAATTAAGCCATATTTCCGTATCATTAACAGTTTTATTTCGTTAAGGTTCGTTCCGAAATCCGAAAATTTTAAAAACGCTTATCACTGACTTGCTGGAAGGTAGGTTGTGTTTGGTGAAAAGACATGACCTCGTTTTTCATGTTCGAAATTAAAAGCAAAGAAATACACATTTTGGACAGAACACATACAGTGACACTTACTACATCATTGAAGTGTTTACTGCATATGAATATTCTAAAGTGGACTCAATTTACTAGAATGAACAGAAAAGAAAATTTTAATCGACAGTTCACTTCCTCGTCTACATGGCACTGGTCAGTGCAGATCTTGACAAATCATGTTGCAAACCCTAACGCGATGGCAACGTCACCTTTACCGCTGAATTATAAGAATTTCTTAAATAATCATCGACGTGTTTACTGCATATTAATGTTTTAAAGTGGATACTGAATTAACTAGAATGAACAGAAAAAAGAAATTGAATGGACGGTGTCCGGCATAGTTTCTCAGTGAGTAGAAAGACAAAGCTTGTCGAACACGGATCTCTGCAGATATATATATATATATATATATATATATATATATATATATATTGCAGTGTTTTTGATGCAATGTGAACGTCTCCTTTACCTTGGACTTGAAAGATTTTTTTTAATGCCCGAGATATACAAAAATAACATGATTTAAACCGCGTTTCGACTTCGATTGAAGCTGTCGATTTATTCCGCTAAAAGAACACGCTCAAATGATACTTTTTGAACGTCAACGTTAAACCCGTGTTAACGCAGTGTGTAAAACCACTCATTTTTCGACCCAAACGTCCGTGGTTCGAATCTGCATTGAAGACTTCTCTTTTTTTTTTTTCACGAAGCTGTATATAGTTATGATAATGAAAAGAGAACACATTTCTGCAAACTAAGTTTTTATTTTTAATAATTTTTTTTCTTTAAGTGTGTATCACAAGTGAGTCTTGAAGGGCTTGACTTTTTTGTCTTTGTGTGTAATGGCGAAAATGCTGAAAAATATTAAGTAAAGTTGTTTTGTTTTTTTTCCAGTGAACATCCCCGTTCATTTAGAAACAAAATGCAAACAGTAAACAGACATTAAAGTCATTCAACTGTCTCTGTCTCTTTATCTGTCTGTCTGTCTGTCTGTCTGTCTGTCTATCTATCTGTGTCTATGTCTATGTCTATGTCTGTCTGTCTGTCTGTTTGTCTGTCTGTCTGTCTGTCTCTGTGTGTGTGTGTGTGTGTGTGTGTGTGTGTGTGTGTGTGTGTGTGTGTGTGTGTGTGTGTGTGTTCACCCCTTCCATTTGTATTTGTTATTTTCATAGCCTTCGTTTTATGGTAATCTTCATCATACCAAAAGGCTCTCACACATACCTTGGCCCAATCAGACCTCTCAAGCCAGACGGACTGTTTTATTTTATAGATGTTTTGCCCAAGAAGGTAGAGTCATTGGCCTTAGTTCTTCGGATCCATTTCGCCCTTTATGGCTCACATGTGATTACCAAGAGAGAGGGGGAAAAAGACGATATACTGTATCTCACTGCGCGCTTCTCAAGCTGCAAGAAGATACAATGGAAAATGTTATGAACCATCACAGAGAATGTAAAGGGTGGAATTTCTGTGTGCCAAACAGCCTTCTCGATTCTGATAATATTCTGATAATATTCTAATAATGCAAATGTCTAAAATATATTCCTCAGCGTCTGAGAGTGTGTTTTTTTTTCTTTCTTTCTTTTACATAAGATAAAACTAAATAATGGGTGCTTCTCAAATTTCAAAATCAAACGTTAACGATGCTTCAAATATGATGAATGCTGAGCAAGAGAATAATCCTTGAATGTAGAAATTAGAAAAGATTAAAAAAAAAGAAAAAAAAGAAGAAATTCGCAGTTGCCATGGCGAGGTGGTTAGATTTACGCACGACTAGAGGGGGGTGGGGGGAGGGGAGGGGGGTGTTCGCGGGTACAAACCTCATCAGAACCATATCGTTGTAGGAGTGGGGAGGGGTTTTTGAGAAAGAGTGGTCATGAATGCTTGCTTTATGTAACTTGTAATATTTTTCTTTCATGTAAAGCACCCTGAGCTCTTAGAGAGGAAGGGCGCTATATAAATGTACATTACTGTTATTATTATTATCATTGTTTTTCCCTATCTGCTTTCCAGAGCTGAATATCGTTTTAGCTCTTCTTCTTCTCCTTCTTCGTTCGTTGGCTGCAACTCCCACGTTCACTCGCATATTACACGAGTGGGATTTTACGTGTATGACCGTTTTTACCCCACCATGTAGGCAGCCGTACTCCGTTTTCGGGGGTGTGCATGCTCGGTATGTTCTTGTTACATAACCCACCGAACGCTGACATGGATCACAGGTTCTTTAACGTGCATATTTGATCTTCTGCTTGAATATACACACGAAGGGGGTTCAGGCACTAGCAGGTCTGCACATATGTTGACCTGGGAGATCGTAAAAATATCCACCCTTTACCCACCAGGCGCCATCACCGTGATTCGAACCTAGGACCCTCAGATTGAAAGTCCAACGCTTTAACCACTCGGCTATTGCGCCCGTCTATCGTATATGCTCAAATCGGAGGACAGGGTCCACACAGCCGAGTTCCATCCACCTCCTGAGTCCTGAAGAATGTTTCTCTAATTCTTCCGACCAGCCCAGGAGCAGCCATTGGTATTTCCCTTTTGATTTCACGAAGTATTAATAACTCACTCAGTACGGCCAGTCTTCTCTTCTCCTCCACACAGACCCCTCGGATGTCCAGTGGGTGTCTCAATGACCCAATCTTTAGCTTCCGTCGTCAGAACTGTGATATTCTTTGTCAACAGTCACCTCTTCAGTAAAAGAGCGTTCCGCTTGCAATATTTTGATGATGGTAATTGGAATGAAACGCTGTTAACGTCGTCTCTTTCGCCGTTCGTATGGAGAGAGTTAAATACATTTGTATCGTAGTCTCAAATCTAATTCGTTCTACATTGCAGCTTTGTTGTCATTCTCATCCTCGTCCATCATCAAAGTAGACAAAAATTAAAGTCCCAGATAATGTGCTTTCAGTTTCAGTTTCTCAAGGAGGTGTCACTGCGTTCGGACATATCCATTTACGCTACACCACATCTGGAAGGCAGATGCCTGACAGCAGTATAACCCAACGCGCTTATCAGGCCTTGAGTACATGCTTATACATTTGTGTACATATCAGAGTGGATTTCTTTTCAAATAATGTTGCCAGAGGACAACACTCTCGTTGCCTTGGGTTCTATTTCAATGCGCCAAGTGCGTCCTGCACACGGGACCTCGGTTTATCGTCTCATCCGAAAGACTAGGAGCTCAGTTTGATTTTCCAGTAAAACTTGGGAGAAAGGGCGAGAGCGGGATTCGAATCCACACCCCCACGGACTCTCTGTGTAGCAGCTGAGCGTCTTAACCACCCTGCCACCTTCCTCCTATGTGATCTTTATAATAATAATAATGGATACTTATATAGCACACTATCCAGAAATCTGCTCTAGGTGCTTTACAAAAACGCTTTGTTAACATAAAACATTACATCTATGTTACATACACACACCAAAATATGACTACACACACACACACACACACACACACACACACACACACACACACACACACACACACTGCATACATACATTTTAACAATACATGTGTATCTAACAGCTACCCTAACACATACGCACACATAGGCAGGCACAAACTTACATAAACGCACGCGCACACAATACACATTCATATACATGCATGTAGTTATGTACACATACATATGTATACATACATAGTCAAGCACAGCTAACGCAAAGGAAGTGGACCTGCCACAATTGAACTTACTGCTGAGGGAAAAAAGCTCATGCTCCTGTTCTCGTGTCAGGATGCACTGTCCATGTCTGTGCTGGATTGTTATCAGTTCTAGGTGTTCGCATATTGATGGCAACTGGGGTACATTGAGGGATGTAGGGGAGGCGTCCAGTTTAGTGCAGGTGCTCACTGGATCTGGCTCTACGGATAAGCAATCACGTGCAGTCAGTAGGTTTCAGCTTCAGTTTCTCAAGGAGGTATCACTGTGTTTGAACAACTCCATATACACTACACCACATCTGTTAGGCAGGTGCCTGACCAGCAGCATAACCCAACACATTTGGTCAGGCCTTGAGTGCATGCATATATAATTGTGTACCTGTCCGAGTGGATTTCTACTACAAAACTTTTGCCAGAGGACAACACTCTCTTTGCCATGGGTTCTGTTTCAGTGCGCAAAGTGTGTACTGCACACGGGACTTCAGTTTATGGGCTCATCCGAGTGAATAAACGCTCATTCTGATTTTCCAGTCATATTTGAGAGACTTGTGCTCTAGCCTTCTCTATCCTGGACGATCATGTATGAGTGATTATGTCTCAGCAAATGTCAGCCCTGTCCACTCTTCAATGTTGTCAGACCATTCTTTCCTTTGTCTGCCTCTTCATCATTTCCCCTGTACCGTTCCTTGGAGGATGACTTTGGCAAGGCTGTTTGATCTTGTGATATGACACTCCACTGTTGGCCGCCGTTCGTTCTCTGTGTCTGGACCTTGCATTTGGAATGAACTTCCTCTTTCGCTTCGTCAGGTCTCCGCACTCAGCTCTTTCAAGTCTGGCCTTAAAACCACCTCTTCACAAGATGGCCTCCCTTCACTGCCTCTTCCTTGTCTTCAGTTTCTCCAGTTTTAGAGTTATGCATGCGTGTGAATGACTGGTGTGAAAGCGCTTTGATTTGTCTGCACAAGATTCAGCGCTATATTATTATTATTATTATTATTATTATTATCATTATTATTATTATTCATACCATTTCCGTTTCTGTTTCTCCACGGTGGTCAGTAGGTCATCGTGTAGCTCCATATGTTGACTGATGGTCTGGCAAACGTGCTCGTTGGTGATGTGTTCGAGATACGAGATGCCCAAGATCTTTCGATAACATCTCATTTCAACAGCTTGGATTTTCGTCTTCAGTTCTGTCGTGAGAATCCATATCTCGCAAGCGTAAAAAAATATGAAAAGTACCAATGGAAAGTACCGATGCACGCATGAGTCTCACCTTGTGACTGACTGTGATTCTGTTGTCTTTCGATATGTGTATTCTGCTGTCTATCCATAATAGTGCACGAGTCAGCATCGTGGCTTTACCGACGGTTCCCCACGGAGCTAAGGGACCAAGCAAGCAAGCACCTGAGAGACAGGGCGAGAGCTGGAATGGACACCGGACCCTCACGGACACTGTATTGACAGATGAACGTCTTTATTATTACCTTTCTGCCGCCTTCCTCCTCCAATATGGATGAGGCGTAGATGAGTAAAGGGGGTGTCCAGCTTATATTAAATCCGAAAATGAACCATTAAACACCACTGAAGCCACTCAGACAGCAGTGCAGGGTGTCCTCTGGTGTGTGGCCTCACAGCAGCTGAATGACTTCACGTTGATATATCCCTGCGGTGTGGTGTGCCTGTCACTGTGTCTCCCACAGAACGAAGCTGGAATGAAGCTAGGCGTGACTGTGCAAAGGGGGTGGGGAGTGCGGGGAATCGGAATGAGCAGTATGGAAGTCATGTTTCTTGAGCTCACCATCGCCTAACAAGCTTGAGGTGGTCGCTCTGCTACTTTTTTCACTACTGTATATGTAATGTTTGATGTGAGGCGCTTAGAGCCGATGTATGGGGAGTTTGCGCTATGTAAGTACAATATATTATGATAATGGTGATTATGATGATAATTCTGAATAGTAGTAGTAGTAGTAGTTGTAGTAGTAGTAGCAGTATGTCACTGAGACAGCGCACAAGACGAAACATCAGGAAAGAAAGTCAGAGTCCTTTCAGACATAGAATAGAAGGCGAGTATAAAACGTCAAGGGGCATAAAAAAAAAAGAAAAAAAAGGCCGAACAATGGAAGGTGTCTGATGTGATGATGTTCGCCCTTCGGATTCGAAGATGACCATGGCTTTAAATATCAGATGGAAGATCGGTGGCTTTGGTTCCGGAGGTGACTGACGAGGCCAGTCCGGGCCCTGAAGGCTCGCCCACATGTGGGACACAAGTGAGTGGATGCTGTCGTGGCAGTGGATGCTGCTCGGGCCTTGCGCATAGCACGCTTTCGTTGCGCCCCGTGATGCGCCTGGCTTAAGCATTGAAGTCTTTACTTGCGCTTGACTTGATAATAATAATAATGATGATGCTATTTATATTGCGCTGAATCTTGTGCACAGACAAATCTTAGCGCTTTCACACCAGTCATTCACACGCATGCATAACTCTAAATCTTAAGAAACTGAAGACAAGGAAGAGGTTGAGGAGGGGGGCTATCTTGTGTAGAGGTGGGTTTTAAGGCCAGACTTGAAAGAGCTGAGTGCGGAGACCTGACGAAGCGAAAGAGGAAGTTCATTCTAAATGCAAGATCCAGAGACAAAGAAAGAACGGCGTCCAACAGTGGAGTGTTTGAATCTGGGTATGCGTAAACAGAGTGGATCCGAAGCTGATCGTAGACAGCGAGATGGAGTGTAGAGGTGAAGGCAGCCACAAAGATAGGAAGGGGCAGATTTGTGAATACATTTATAACATAGAGTGCTGATCTTATACTTTATTCTGTGCGAGACAGGGAGCCAATGGAGATGTTGCAAAATAGGAGTGATGTGCTCAGACCTTTTCTTTCTGAGGACGAGTCGGGCAGCAGAGTTTTGTATGCGCTGAAGGGATTGGATTAAAGTGAGGGAGAATTGTCTGATGAGATGGAGCTTCAGAATTATAAAGCTACTCCCTGCTGTGAATCATCTTTCTTCTCACAAACCACCGTGCACATAGTATCCCAGCATCTGATATATTGATTTAAAAAAAAAAATCAGTTCTATTCCTTTCATTTTGCTTTTATTTATTTTTTATTCATTTTATTTATACTTCTTTTTTTCTTGGGGGCGAAGCAGGGGTATTTTCTTTTCTATAGAGTTATCTTCCTTTCATGTCTCATTTGCTGTCTGTTTCTTCTTCCCGCCCAAACTACTACTCTCCATGTCACGGTTACTTAATCCAGGATCAGCAACGCCGACTCTAAGGCAGACAAGCGGTGATCCAGTCAGTCTGAATTGATAAACAGTACTTCCAATCCCTCTGGCATCATGGTGACTCCCCCTCCCTTTACCTCCAGTGGCAGATCAAATGCCTAATGAAGAAGGATGAGAGTGGACTGTACCGTAACTGATATATCGTGTGATAAAGTATTGTTGCTTGTTCGTGCGTTTGTTTTCATGTTACTTCAAACAAATCAATGTAACACGTAGCGTTGTTCGTTTACGGTGGTCGGCTGTATTCTGTCTGTTATTTCATGAGATGTTTTGTGAATTTTCTGGTTTATTCAAACAAATCAAATTCACTTAATAATAATGATAATAATAATAATAATAATGGATATTTATATAGCACACTATCCATAAATCTGCTCTAGGTGCTTTACAAAAACGCTTTTGTTAACATAAAACATCATATCTATGTTACATACACACACCAAAATGTGACTACACACACACACACACACACACACACACACACACACTGCATACATACATTTTAACATACATGTGTATCTAACAGCTACCCTAACACATACGCACACATAGGCAGGCACAAACTTACATAAACACACGCACACACAATACACATTCATATACATGCATGTAGTTATGTACACATACGTATGTATACACACATAGTCAAGCACAGCTAACGCAAAGGAAGTGGACCTGCCACAATTGAACTTATTGCTGAGGGAAAAGGTGAGTTTTGAGACGAGATTTAAAAGATGCGAGGGAATCAGAATGACGGAGGTTATCAGGGAGCTTGTTCCACGTCTTTGGCGATTGAAAAGAAAACGATCTGTGTCCATTGGTTTTACTTCTGACGTGAGATATCCTGAGAAGTCGAGTATCAGAGGAAGAACGGAGCTGGCGAGACGGGGTATAGATATGGATGAGTTCAGAAAGATACTCGGGGCCAGATCCGTTGACTGCAGAAATTGTCAGTCAAACCCCTCTCTGTCTGTATGTCTGTATGTTTGTCTCTGTCCCTTGTCTCTCCCACGTAGATGTACGTGAGGATCGGATACAGGGGAGAGGTGTGGGTGGTGGGAAGGGTGTGTGTGTGTGTGAAAGATGGAGAGGACGAGAGCAAGGTTCACGCGTTTGTGTGTGTGTGTGTGTCTGATTTGGAACACGGCAAACGCTGATCCGAAACGATAATTTAAGAGATTTTATTTTTTCATCGGAATCCGGTAATG